>NW_027108907.1:3240-4853 GCF_000696795.3 Halyomorpha halys | reverse complement strand
TATAAATAAAATAATAATAATAATAATAATAAAGGCTTAACGAACCCGAAGGTTCAATGCCGATACCACTAAACGCTTTCTGCATATATACTTTCAGTGATGCCCCTCCAAACCCAATTCCACTAAATCTATTTTAACGCAATCCTCCCATCTACGTTTAGGTCTACCCCTCGGACGTTTACCCGTTGGTTCAGTGTTTATTATCATTTTAGGGATCCGCTCGTTACTAAGCCCTACAACCTTACATGCCCATCTTATACCCCGCAATGCTATAACTTGAATTATATTTACCGGGTGAAGGTCCCTTAATTCAGCGTTATGTAATCTTCTAAATTCTTCCGTCAGTTCATCCTTTTTCGGTCCGAATATTTTGCGTAATACTTTATTTTCGAAAACCCTAAGACGCTGTTCGTCCCTTTGTGTATGAGGCCACGCCTCATATTCATAAAGAACAGTGGGAAGGATATTAGTTTTGTAAATTCTAATTTTTAAGTTTTTCGATAGAAGACGCGAGCCTAAGCAGTTTCGAAATTGAAAAATAACAAGCATTTCCCTTCTTTACTCCTGCATTTATTTCCTCATCTATTTCGTTTTTCTAGTTACTATAGAACCTAAATACTTAAACCTATCTACTTGTTCAAACGTATTTCCTCCTATATCTATATCACCGAAATTGCTCGCGTTTCTACTGCCAACCATGTATTTTGTTTTATCCGTATTTATTTCAAGACCTAGTTCTTTGCTGGAGTTTATTAGCGTGGTTGTATTTAGTTCTATAGATTCTTTGTCATCACCCAATAATACCAAATCATCTGGATACCCTAGCACCGGTATTTTACCACCCAAAGTTAAACCCTTTTCGGTATTCATCACACTTATATAAATAAAACTCTCGAAATTTTCTTAAAACATCCCAATGCTACGATAACTTTATGATTTAAACATTTAATGAATACTTGATCCTGAACGACCCACTGTTATACAACGATATATTGGAGGAGTGACGTCACAGGACGACCCAAGTTGACTGACCCGCTCAAAGAGGTCGAGGTTAGCGCCGCGGACACACCTCCTTCCACCGTATTGTCTTAGCTAACTGTAACCTAGCTAATTGAAGTATTGTATCTATGGATCGTACTTCTTTTACCTTTTAAACCTATCATACATGAATGGAATTCGATTCATTGTAAACTTCACTTGGAATGATCGCACCTATTTATTCATTCAATAAATATATGGCTTCAGGAAACTAAATTTAAAATAAAATTTGAACGAATGATTATTGCTATTGATTAGTAAGAGTTATATTAACATCGTTTCATTTATTTCTTCTCTCTTGTAGGGATTATTTAAAACAAAAAAAAATTTTTTTTTTAATTATTTATTTAATGCAATTTACAACTGTACAAAATAATGCAATAGGTAAATATGTTGTATGTTTCATATACAGTTGAAAATCTTGGGAAGGAACCACCCATTGGTGGTACTTCAAACATTAATTTAAATTAGAAGGTACCGTGGCCATCTTCTTTTCAGACGCCTCGGAGGATTATCAGGGATTGTTAAGGATGAAAGATTAAGAATTAATGGGTTAGGATGGTTAAGGAGTTTGG
>NW_027108907.1:0-940 GCF_000696795.3 Halyomorpha halys | reverse complement strand
GTCTGAAAAGAAGATGGCCTCGAGATCTTCTCCTCTAGAAATGTTATTGGAGTTCTATCAGTGGGTAGATTCTCCACATGTTTTTATCATGTCGCTATGTCACCCACAGCAAATTTACTTGTTGTATATATGTGTATACAGTTGTAAATAACAATAAATAAATTATTAAAAAAAAAAAATTATTTTGAATGAGACATATTCCAAAAGTAGTACCGTAGACTGGATACTAGATATCTCTCTATATCTCCACTTACAGACTATCCTAAAGTTAACAGGGCTGGCACAAACTAACTCCAATTTACGATGCAATCTACGGAATACGTCAATGACAAAATTTTTTTTGTAGATGTGACACTATTAAAGAAAAGCAGAGATATTATGTATTATTTATTTTCCAAATTAAAATAAATAAAATATCCTTACTTAACATTTTGTGAAGAAGAATAAATATTATAAACAGTTCGATTCAAAAACGCATTCAATGCAATCGCTAGGCAGACCTCGAACTTGGTAAAATTCATTGAAAAAACTTTGTAAACACTATTAATTTTTACATAACTCTTAAGCTGAAATACTTGTTGGGGCTGATCCAAACATTTTTGGCTTTGAACCATCCCTGTTTTTGAACTCAAGTTCTGGGCTATAATAGTACCTCTATTTTAACTAAAAATACTTGGGTGCAAGCTTAAGTTTAATGTATTTTTTTAGAAAAAAAAGAAGAAAAAAAGCAAAACGTAATATAAGAAAAATATTCGTTTCTAAGCATAATATATAAGTATCAATCTATGGTCGACCTTTGTCCATTTTCAAAACCTTTCTTTATAATCTATAATTTTAATTATTAAAGCATTTCAATTTCTTTTACTAATAAAATATAAAAGTTTTTAATAAATAATTCAAAACACCATCCAATTATAGTCTCAAAACTTTTATTTCTTTT
>NW_027108906.1:0-2711 GCF_000696795.3 Halyomorpha halys | reverse complement strand
TCCATTGTGTATGTCCTGTATTCTAAGGCGAGCGATTGCTCTCAGCAAAGTGAATGTCGTAGTCCCACAGAGAGATTTAGCTTAAATTTTTAGAACTAGCATACTTGTGCGACATCTCTTGCATTAGATATCAATTGTTCTTCTCTTAGATATATATCAATAAAATAAATGATCAATGGACGGCTTTGCGGGCCAGAAGGTTCGATATTGAAACTTGAATCGTTTAGAACGCCTTTCTACAAGGCCCCGAAACCGTTATCAATACTTTCCTATAGGTTTCATAGTAATAGGTATTGTATAATTTTTATTTTAAGAATTAATGAACAACTGTTTTGGACAAATTTTTATATTTAAATGTTGATACAGTTATGAAGTAATTTTTATTTAAATGATTATCAATATGAAGTGTCTAACAACTGTTAAATAAACGTTTCTGTTTAAATATTAATGTTTAATTTAATGCTAGATTTTTAAAACAAATAAAATAGTTTAGAGTTTAATTGGTCACTACCATGGTGTAAACTGTATAATAGCATGATAACTAACAATTCATGTTGCGACAGTGAAGTCCGGTCACGTCTAAAACGTTTACACAGTGATACGTTACAGCCGTGGCGACAAAAGTCGTTATGTACACTTTATGAAAGTTGTTGTTATAACAATATTTAATGTCGTGGTAGTACAATAGTCAGGCCTGAAACTTGTATGAATAAATGAATATAAAAAAGTAACACCGATAAAGAAGTCAAAGGATATTTTGTTGATTATCAAATCCATTAATTGCTGTTTTTCTCTGTCAAAATAAAAATTTCTGAACGTTATTTAACTAAAGATCTGTCAGAAGGAAATGTAGTATAAGAATAGGAGGTTAGGTGAGCTGGAATATCTTGATCCTAAACAGAAGATCTTGGTGCCAGATCCTATAAAATTCCTAAAGAACTCTAAGAAATAGTGCAGTCCCCAGCAACTTATCTGGTACATATAACTGTCTTCCTAGAAAATGTAAATTACACTATTCAAATGATCTTTGACTAAAATATATTCTCGATACCTCTTTTGTAATGTTACTTTAGAGGTATTGTTGAACTTCTACGACATTCATACATTCAAATGTAAACGCTTATAGTGTATGTTAAATTTAGCGTTAGTAATTCTCGGCTTTTTGATAGTTTCTATCTTTCAAAAAAAATATACCAATTTCATTTTCATCAAGTTTTATTTCTTTCTTTGACGGTAGTAAAAAAATTGCAAACATATAACCTTTATTTGACTAAGCTAAAAGATTTGTTTTAACCAATCATAAGTGCATGAGTGCGGCGTCCTTTCCTCTGTTATAAAACAGATCAGATGCCTTTGCGTAGGTAATAGATTTTAACTCCCTCCCCTCCCCCCTACTTGTGTTGAACATGACTACAAACGGTAGGAATACGCTCTCTCGAACATGTTGCAGCATATCACGGTCCTCCTCATTGGATCACGCTTCTGATTTGTTCTTCAAGGTCATCCAGTAGCTCGTGACGGGAGGTAGACATTGTCCTGGATATATCATAGTACAAGAGCTCAAGAGGAGAAAAAAGACAGTTATCTCACTCCGATTTTTGATTACTTTAATGCAAACTATGTATAATTATTAGTCAAAATTCAGGAGTCTGGCAAGTATAGGTAGGGGAAATAAAAAATGGCGGCTGTTTTAAAGCGATAAAATAACTAATTTTTCATTCCGAGCTCTTTATCTCTAAACGTAGGAACAACACAAGAATACCTAAGGGAACGTCATTTAAAGAAGACCATCTTTGCTAAAATATGAGCCCTAATAGAGTTATTTACGTTAAATAGTTTTTGAGATATAGCATTTTAAAAAGCAACATTTCATAAAAATGTTGTATGGGGCGTACTAAAAATTAATATTTTGTGAATTAATTTTGTCATATATTATAAAAACTACTACTCCTACAAAGATAAACATAATAAACTATTTTGTAGTCAATTTTACTAGCTTTAATTTGAGCGCTGGCAAACATCTGTACTCCAGTGGTTTCTGAAATGAAGTTTTTTATAAATCAAATTTATTGTCCGAATAACTAAAAATCAATTTATTTTAGCAAATATCATGAAAACTACTATTCCTATAGTAGGTAAAGTTCATAAACTTATTTATAGCTCATTAAACTAGCTTTAATTTGAGTGCTAATAGACATCTATACGTCTTATAGCTCCTGAGATACAGATTTCTGAAAATAAATTAGCTAACTACTCTAATCTTTCAGAAGATTTTAAAGAAATTTTCGTTTTTAAAAAGCTGTACCTCGAGAACTATTGGACGTATATTGCTCTTTTAAGGCTAACATTTCAGCAAATTGACTCTTCTTTAAATAATGTGCTCTTAGGTTTTCTAGTGTTGTTGGTATTTTTTAAGATATAGAGCTCCGAATGAAAAATTAATCTTTTTTTTAGGTTTTGAAACAGCCGCCATTTTTATACCCCCTACCTATACTTGGCAGACTCATAAGTTTTGACTAGTAATTATATATAGTTTTAATTGAAGTAATCAAAAATTGGGGTGAGATAACTGCCCGGCTCTTGTACTATCACCTCACCAAGAAGTTGGTGGATATAAGGTGTGAGGATATTGAAGGCCATTTGAACTGAGGCTGTTTCTGAGTGTTCTTACGGCCATTTCGTCTTAGAGACACAATATTATTCGAAGATCC
>NW_027108905.1:10750-11812 GCF_000696795.3 Halyomorpha halys | reverse complement strand
AAAATAAAAATTATTTAAAATTAAGAGATAAAAAAAGTAGGAAATAAGATATACGTTTTATATTAAATAATTTTCATTTTTTGTTCTTTCCTCTTTTTTAATATCAATATTACCTTTTCTCATATAGCCCTGACCTTGTTATAATAAATGGCAATTTTATGTATTACTCGGACTACATAATTCCCATTTTATAAATAAATAAAACCCAGATAAATATTTTCTTCTCCAAGCTATGGACGTGGAAATAACGATTGCAATGAAAAACATTTGTGCCACTAAGTCCAAAAAAACAAATTTTAAAACTTGTAGGAGATTATATTGCTAATGCACTCTAGGAGTAGAAAAAATAATTTAAATGCTATCGTATACAAATTGATTTGTGTTTTTTTAAGCATAAAGTAAGAAAAATATATTTCTAATCGAATTTGATGAAATGAAATTTATAAAAAAATTCCAAAACCAAAAGAACTTTCCGATGAAGCTTACCAATAAAAATTTTTGATAGTGAAAAAAGGGAGACTAAAGCCTAATAATTAATACAATTAAATGCAAAGTGTTATCGAATTCAAAGATTAGATATTCTTCTAGAGTTTTCAAACACGCTTTATATCACGTTCGCACTTTGATTTTTGTTTGTGCTTTTTGCCGTTTTTTTTCTAAACTGTCTTGGATGTTTGTCCACATAGATTAAGTTCAGGTCGCTCATATGCATGAAGACAATATTTTACTGGGTGAAATTTGTGCGGTATACGAAAACAATTATTATATATATTGTGTGGCATATATTGATATTTATCATATGCCTTAAAAAAGCTCACACTGTGGGCAGGATATGAAGCTTACCATACCCGCATGCTGTTGTAAATAGCACGCAGTGTGGACACAGCTTTTAAGTTAATGGCTCTATAAAGAAGGAATAGTTTGAGATTCTGGAAATTCGAATGTTTTATTTCATACCCATCTGTAGTTAATTGTGCTTACATAGGTAGTGTTTTCCCATTTCATGTGGTTTGTTGGAGCTTAACTACTTCTAAGTTTCGTGTTGATTAGGGATGCCGTTTT
>NW_027108905.1:5120-6389 GCF_000696795.3 Halyomorpha halys | reverse complement strand
AAAGAAAAATACAATTAAAAATAATAGGAACGCAAAATCTAAATCTTTGCACCAATTTTCGAGGCTAAAAATCTGCTACAACAATGAAGCCATGGACATCTACTACAATGGTATAATGAACTTTGAAAAAGTTTAAAACGTAAAAAAAAAAAATAATACTGAATTACTATTTAACTATTAATTTTAAGATCTCATATCACAAGGGTAATGATAATCAATCATAATAAAATACAGAACAAAAAATTAAACAAAAGGATATTCAATCCACGACATAAGTAATTCAAATTATAATCTCCTCTTATTTTTCCTTTCTGGCCGGATTTCTTGAAAGAAATGAGAATTAAAGTTGTAGCTTTTAACTTAGATCAGATTTACTAAATGTATTATAATGTACAGTTGTAAATAGCAATAAATAAATATTTAAAAAAAAAGTTGTAGCTAAGGTTACATGCAGAACCTCAAGTCTACCAAAACATTGGAGAACCCTGGGAGTCATTAAAATTTCTTTATTTCTGTCCGTTTGAGGTTTTCTTTGTTCACGACAATGTTTTTGTGTTTAGCTTTTCTGAGACATTTTTTTAAAATCCTAAAATTTTCGAGTAAATTTTTAAAAATCAACAGATTGACTGAAGATGATGAAACCGTAATGCAGTCAGCAAAGAAAGGGTGGTGTAAGCTTTTACCATTCTAATCAGATGTATCTATTTTTTTTTTCTCTCCTTTAGTTATTCATAACATTCTGTAATATTTTGTATTTGTACATTGCTTATTATTGCTAACAATGAAAACTGGTTATTTGAAAAAAAAAATAAAATAAAGGTTCTTAAGAGGAAGATGTTTTGAAAATTTTGCATTTAAGCACTGCTAAGCTATTTTATTGAAGATAAGACCTATCTGATATTAAAGATAATTTAGTACTCTAGGCATATATACACCTTAAATATGTAATTTTAGTTTCATAAGACCTTTTGTTTTTGAGCTAGACTGTACAAAAACAGATCCACAGAGACCATTTTGTGAAACTACGTTCTTTGGACTCAGGGGACCTCAAAACATGCATTTCTATTGAGAATACGAATTCGGAAATTTTTACGATTAAAATCCTTTCCCATACTTTATATACATAAGTGAAATTAAAAAAAGAAATATTGCACAAAATATAATATTTGTTTCAGGGCGGTTTACTTAGACGTATAGTAAGACGCACTTCACTTCAAAGAGCAATAGAAGCACTCGCGCTTCCGGGACGAGGTAAAGCAATTTTAACTC
>NW_027108905.1:546-796 GCF_000696795.3 Halyomorpha halys | reverse complement strand
AAGTAAATGTAATAAAGAATCTCAGAAATAGAAATATAAAATTTTAATTAATGGTTTTCTTATTTTATTTATTTATTGATAAGTTTTTTATCTTCCACAATTTCAGGCAATAAGTAATAAGTGATAAATGATCACATTCATACAAACTTTTTTTTTATCATGTTTTGTTTCTGGTGAATCTGAGGATAAAATACTATACATATATTATTTTTTCCTTCAATATTATAAAAAAAAAATTTAAAAAGAAAGA
>NW_027108905.1:0-496 GCF_000696795.3 Halyomorpha halys | reverse complement strand
TAAAATATAAATGGCGTTGATGACCAATGAAGTTTGGCGCCACTAAACAACCAAACAAACAAACTTCAAAGAGCAAAGAGGGACCAGATACATACTGCATTTGAACTATCAACACTGACAGAATTTATATCGAGAAGCCTCCAATACTGTACGAACGCATTATTTAACACACTGACACCGACAGGACGGCCACAAAGGTGGTAGGCACACACAGACTCAGACTCGAGGACAAGTAATTATTTGAATTAACAACCCTGGTGAGCCCATCACCAACTGACTGACACAAAATACAAACCATCCCTTTCCAAATGATCAAATTTCCTCAACCCCTTCTTCAAATGCACTAATACCAATGCAGAAAAAGAGGCTACCCTCAGCCCTTTTTCACCATGACATCAACCCAACGCACCCATGGGCCTTAGAAGGAAAAAAAATTAATATTTGTTTTTAAAATATTTTGATATTTCCCCAATTATTTAAAAATAAATAATAAACA
>NW_027108904.1:0-5095 GCF_000696795.3 Halyomorpha halys | reverse complement strand
CGAGACCAGCTAATGTAAAATGTCATTAAAGTGCTACCAATGGGTAGTTTCTCTACACGCCTGTAACATTCTAATTTAACTTAGATCAGATTTACCAAATGTATTATAATGTACAGTTGTAAATAGCAATAAATAAATATTAAAAAAAAAATTAGAAGGTCCCGTGGCCATCTTCTTAGGAGGATTATCGGGGATTGTAAAAGGTGAGAGATAAAAACTAATGGGTTAGAATGGGTACGGAGTTTGAAATTAAAAGATTTCTATTTCGGACCAAATCTGCAACGAAAGAGATGTTAAGGTCTTTGTGGAAGAGTTTATTTGTGACTTAATAAGGAGCATAAAGTATTTTACGAAGGATTGGCTAAAACAATTTCAAAGATTAGGTATTCTATTGCATTAAATTCATCTGGTTCTTCAATTTTATTTCTCGGCACACCAGAATATTCAAAATAATAAGAAACAGCTGCTATGAAAATTGTGGACAGTCTCGTGATCCGATGGGATTCGAACCCGAACGTTATGTTTTAGCCCTCCTTAATACGGAGGACTTAATATAAAATTATTATAATATATATTATGTAGTTTTTAACAATGGAATGTACTAAAATAAATTAATGTATAGTAACCTGTAAGGTATATTATATGATTCATATGCTTTGATTTTTAATGAAGCTTAATGATCCTTATTTTGCAAAATTTTTGATTGCTAAATCGGCCTTGGCTAAATCGAAACGCAACATATGTGAAACGAAATGTCCACAGGATACAGATATTAGGCCTGCTGAAGATTTAAGACAGAGTAAAAGGAGATTGGGGATAATACGGCAATAACTAAGAGTTGGGAAAGAGAACAACCCCTCCACTTGGAGGAGCGGGGCAGCAGGGAACCCCCTCCCTTGGGCTGTCCAAACAGTTCAGTCTCCAGGGTTCTTCCACTCTCTTCGGTTCTCATCATGTGAGTATCTTTGGAACTAGAATTTTATTTTATTTTCAGGAAGCTGTTTAGGAGCCTCATTGGGAAGCAGAACTTTAACGATATTCTCAGAATGGTCAATGAATTTTAAAGGTTGCAGGTCTATCTTCCCGCAATATTGGAGAAGAAGGGTTCTTTTTAAATCTATTCATTAATACATGTGTTTATCAATACCTAGAAAATATGTATTTTTTCTTGAACAATATTAATATTATATATTCAGATTTTTTAATCATGGTATGATTTATTGTGGTAGTACTCTTATTCATTTTTGTTTTTTAATCACCATGTTATTAAACGTAGTTTTAATTAATCCTAAAAAAAAAATTCAAAATGCTCCATAATACCTCATTTCATATTTATTATTATAATTTTTATATTTTTTTTTATTTTTATTTTTTTTAATGTGTCTTTCCGTTCTATCACTTATGAATTTGAACTATTATTATTAGTGTAAATATTGTTTAATAAATAACTGACACTTCACTTGAAGCTGAGATCACTTTTACTTATTCATACACATCGTATGCTACAACGGCATTAATCACCAAGTTAATTGTATCTAGTTTCCGCAGTTGAGAACCAGTTTTTGTCCAGATAATTTAAAAATATAATTTATCTAATTGTATAAACTTTCTAGCATTGTGGCCACGTTAGAAACAAAATACATTGTCCCAGATTCGGATCTTGTAATACTCGTACAATGTTTTCGTAAAATTATATCCTCAGTCGAGTGAAGGCAACTCCACTCCACTTGCAAAAGTGGAGTATGATTTTATAATTATAATATTGATTGTTTTGATGGGTGATTACTAAGTCTTCTAGAAGTACCAACGAGTTTATGTTATCCTTTGTTATTATGGTTGAGTAATGTAATCTTTGAAGTTAAATAAGATCACACAAAGCTCTTGATCTCGATGGCGTAGTTTATAAAGACGTAATAAAGTTGATAAACATTGCCGTTTAAATGCATTGAGAAAAACACACCACTGTATGTTATAGATTTTTAGACTGAGGATCGTTGATTGAGACCTTGTATAATATATAAATTATATATTCCGAGTGCATTAAAAAAAAAAAACCAAATAGTAATTTAACTATTTAATGTGATCTAACGTTTCACTCCACGTTGCTGGACTTCATCAGGACTTTAAAATAGTAAAAACACTAAAATAAGCTGATAAAGTAAAAAAAAAAAAGATCATGATTTAAATTATGTGAAAATTTATATACAAATAAAATAAGGAGTGAAAAATATAAATAAACGAGAATTACAAGAAGGTATTAGAAAATTAATGAAAACGGAAATAATAACAAGTAGATAAAAAAGAACTATAAAAATACTGTAAACCCTAAAAGATAAAAAAAAAAAAATGATATAAAAATAAAAGTCAAGAATAATTTTACCAATCAATTAATTGTATTTCTGTAATTTATTTTCTAACTTTGTTACCTTATTTTAGTTTTTATGTCATTTTTGAGCCCTGGAATTTGGGCCGAAAAATCAGCTCACATCAAATAATTTAATTACTATTTGAATTTTTTTTTTCAATTGCAGTTGTTACGTCTTCCTTTCATATATGTTATACACATTTCATGTTCTATGTAGCATCACATAATTTTTTAATTGCAAACCAAACAATCAAACCTCGATTATTCGATAGTCACATTATCTATGGATATTATAAATTGTAGGAAGATTGTCCGGGTGACGGTTAAGAAATGTAAAAAAAAAAAAAATACTAGTAAAAAAGATTTATTAGTTACCAACGTTTCATCCCCACTTTGCAAGGCCTCATTAGAACAAAATTGCTGTCAGAATCAAATGAAATTAAAATTGGAAAAAAGGAGCCTCCAGAGAAAGTATCCATGAAGGACAGAATAGACTGTATACGAAAGTTTTCTACCTTTTAATAAAGTAAATAATTCATTGTTAATGACTTTCCCTTATTATTTCATCCCTAAAATTACTTTATTTTCAAACTAATTAATTTAATATTTATGTGATGTCATAAATATTTAAAACAAAAAAAAGTGATAATAATAATTACACCTTAGTGACTATAGTGTTTGTCGAAAGCAATTGCCATGTTACTTGTTTCCTTATTAGGAATGCGGCGTTAGTGAACAAAGAGAAAACGCTAACAGAATCCTTAAAAGATGAGCCTTTGTTCACCTATGGTCTTTTGCACTTTCTTTTTATTTTTTGCTATTATTAAATACTAAATAGATTATTAAAAACATACTCTTTTAATAATAAATAAATTTTTACCATTAAAGACCATTAAGAATCAGGAGTGCAGTACTTGTAAGAAAGTACTATTACTAGGCCAACGGTTGTACAAGAAGGTGGTTTGGTCAAAATCACGCATAACCGCCAGATTTTTTGCGAATTAAAGGTACCCACTTAATGAGGCTGAGTGAACCCCTTAGGGCTCCAGAACCCATAGGATTGACTAAAGGCTATAGTAACAGAATAAATAATTATCTTATTAACAGATTCGAACCCGCGTCTTTGGAGTTAGTTGCACGGTGCTTTAACACTGAGCCACTCCGCTCACCCATGATAAAGATACATTCTGACAAATTAAAAATTTATTGCATAGTAATTGCATATTTTTTCAAAAATAGTCCAAGAAAAAAAATTCGAAATGTTATAATCGTGTGAAAACAATAATAGTGTTATGCCTATTACTTTTAATTTATCTCAGTTAAATTAACTATTATTGTTGATTTTTAATCATTTATCAGATACATATAAATTTAAACTAATACATTATTTATTTTACTGGAAAGCGCTCTCACTTAAAAAGTCCCTATAGCATATACAATTCGACTGTATATTTGCAGTTGGTTCATTCTTTGAGAGGGCACACCTAGCGTAACTCATCAACAAAGTAATTTGAAAGATCTTTCGAATCTAAGCGCAATTCTTGTGAATATCAAAATATTCACAAGGATAATAGTGTAATAATAATGCTTGTTAAGAATTCACAAGAAATAATAATGACAAACTAGTATTATACCTATATTTATCTTGATATAAATAGCAAAATAACTTACTGTAATCTTATTAATCTTACTTAAATTATGGTAGGATAAATATTATGTAAAAAATAAGTGAAAAGAAAATTATATATAAATAAAAAAAAGGAAGACATAAACTATTATTAAAAAAATATTTAAATATTAACACTTTTCTGTTTTTTTTTTCGTTTTCCTGTACTTTTTTAACGGCATAGTATACGCATTTTTTAAATTCTTATCATTGCTACGTATTTTTGTTATTCTTATCAATATTACGTAATTTTTTATTCTTATCATTGTTTATTCAAGTTTATTTTATATTGATACTAGTTTGTCTTCCTTCCTTTTATTTATATATAATTTTCTTTTCACTTATTTTTTACATAATATTTATCCTATCATAATTTACCTTTTTGTATCTTATTGTTGTAAAATGTTCTCAGTTGTTTTTTGTATCTTTTTAGTCCTGATGAAGCCCTGCAAAGTGGGGCGAAACTTCTAACAATAAATAGTTGAAAACTATTTTGTTCCTTTTTTGACCACAACCATGACCATCTTCATATTTTAAAATTGTTTAAGAATTTCATTTCCCGTAAGAATTCGCTGTCATCATTTAAGTATCCAATGTCGGATGGTGATAGTCAAATGAGCATTATTTAAATTATGATAACTAAGAATAGTTCAGTTCGTGACTCTCTTCCTTTCACCACACTATAGGAGATATCCTGTAACCATATACAGCAATATGAGTGCTGTATATTGCTACAACAGCTGGATTTGCACAACAGAATTTCTCAAAAAATAATCGTTTTTGCATAATGACCGGTTTTATGTTTTCCTTGTCAAGGTTTGAAATATAAAATTTCATAATTTTTACAATTTTGAATCTGAAACATTAGGACGTCTACTTTGTTTTTGACGTTACTTGTCGAATCACTAAAAAAAACTTAGAGGATATTTTTTACAATATTTGTGTTATAAATTTTTTTAGGGAGAAAACATAATATTCATAGTGGTTATAATTTATCATTAAAGTATTTTTTTCATCAATGATTCTTTATTGTTAAATAACTTTTTTTTTTTTTTGTAAAGATG
>NW_027108903.1:92508-97620 GCF_000696795.3 Halyomorpha halys | reverse complement strand
TGAAATAGGTTGTTGGATGGGGTCTCACTGAAAAAAATATTACAAGTAATGATTTACAGATGGCAAATCTCAAATTCATTGAATTTGAGACATGTTCGACTACTGTCTCATCTGTTTATTCACTTTTTATCACTTCTGACAAATTTTGCGCTGGCCTTGAGAATGGTAAGTTGTTTCCAATTGTTTTGTGTAATATTTTTATTTTATAATTCATGAAATATTGTTTTTATTCCAGGCACAGCAGTACAGCGTGGTGATAGTGGTGGTGGAATAACATTTCCTCGAAAAATGACCAATAATAAAGTACAATATTATATTTATGGAATTGTAAGTGTTAAAGACATTCATGGAAGTATTGGTGGGTTTACAGACGTTAGAAAGCAGCTATGCTGGCTTAAAATGTATCTCGAGTCAATAATAGGATCATGATCACTTGAAGAAGTTAATTAATGTGATTTCTATGGCATGATGTGTTAATTTTTCTGGGAAACATTATTACTATAATTACTGATATATTAATGTTATAGTATTTAATATTATTGACCATGCATAAATGAGGCGCTTGTTTCCACTTGATTTTTTTCATTTCAAGCATTTCTTCTATCTGTCTATTTTTAAAAAAAAATGTCTTATAAAAAAATGTTCCAGGTAGATTGTCTGGTTTCCATATCACCACCATAATCCTTGTCAGAAACTGCTAGGCAAGCTACTGTTTCACCTCTACCATAACAGATACCATGATTATAAGTTCTTTTCAAGTAATTAAACACACTTTTTATAGATATTTTCTCACTTAGTTCACTATTGAGAAAAACATTTTCAACATCAAGCTACATTAAGTTCAGTCCCTCTTATGCATTGACACTCAGTACTGCCCTGACAGTGTCCTATCTAGTGGTCGGACTAAATGTTTCAGCCTGCTGAGAATAACTTATAGTGATGAACGGGCCTAGTATCGTTCAACAGTGCCGTCAGCCTTACATTTCACCTTGTAGACCCAGCAACAATCAATTACTTTCATCATCAATCACCAAAATCAAGATCTTACTTTCCTTAAGAGCTTCTATCTCTTCTCTCATAGTGTTCCACCAGTTATCAGCATTTTTACAGATAATGGCTTCATTGTGTGATCTTGGTTCCCTGCAGAATGCCAACATGGTATGATTATCTACAAATTTTAGCAGTACCTGTAAGTCATCCCTGTTGTAGAGTATAACCACCTCGCTGATGTCCTTCCCTAGTGTCCCTGAACATATCTTGCTCAACCTGATATTGCACTTCCTTTGTTTTGATCTGTTTTTCACCTTTTTCCGAAGTTCCCTCTTCAACACCTGCAACCATTGCAATATACTGAAAGATAATACTTGAGACCTTTTCTTCCTTAAGAGAGAGAGATTTTATTGTTCTTGATTATTTACAATTTTGCAATAAGCCATGATACTCTGAGACTACAGTGTCTCATTGAGACATTCAAATTATTCAGGTTCCTGGGTACAATATAAGTTTTGTAAAAACAAGTACAAGAGATAATAAATAAAATTTTTTTAAACATGTTAACTTCTTAAAACAAAAAAAGAGATAAAACAAGAAGGAAAATAGAAAAGGCTAATGAAATAATAAGAATGAAATGAAAATGCCCTCTGGAAATATTAGGTACATAAAATGATATTATAAATACAAGTTAATTACAAAATAAAATCCTTCTTAAACAAAGTTAAAATAAAATAAGTAAGAGATTTAAAATAAAGTATTCTCTGATACAATTATATAAACAAAAGGACATTCTTTTAAGTACAAATTAACTAAGAGAAAAAATAAATACAAAATAAAATAAATGAATGAATAATAACAAAAACAAATAACATTTTTCTTGTTATAATCAAAATAAGATTTATAATATACTACCCAATCGGACTGTTGAATAAACAAAATAATATTCTTATAAATTCGAAATTATTAAAAAATAATATTTTTCTAAAAGTGACAAAATTATATAATTTAAAATCCTTATGAAAATATTGAATAAACAAAAAATATATATATATACAAATTAATCACCAAATAACATTTGGTAAAAATAACAATCCAACAAAATGATGCAGAGAAAATTATAAAATTTAAAGTATTTATAAGATAATGGATAATACAAAGCAAAATTACATTCATATTTAAAGTAAATTCACTTCAGCAAGATCGTTTTAAGTTTCTCATGTATTTTTTACAACTTTGAAAACTTAAATTGTTCTTGGGTTCCTGAACAAAATCTATTCAAAACCAAATACAGAATTACTTATTCTCTTAGACCAAATGAGAACAGGTAAATTATTTAATGTTTTGTCCTTTTTATTTATTATTATATGCATAAATGTAATAATTAAAAAAGAAAAATATGGTATGGATTCATTAAAAAAACTGAAAATGTTTTTGTTTGGAAGCCAAAACCTAATAATTGGATTCAACCTCTTCTGACTCACGTATGTCAGAATGATAATAATCAAATTTTATACATACCGCTCAAGTCAGTTGAAGAACTGAGGGTGATGTTGATCGCCTGTTCGTGATGCCCCCTGTGTAATCCAAACGATCAACAGCTGTCGCCAAACAGTCCGTAAACTAGCGACAAATGCAACAGAAATTGCCCAATAGGCAAGCAAACAGCCTTTTTAAAGGCTCCAACAAATCTGGTATTAATATTAAATCTATTTTTTGGAATGCCGGAGGATTAACCCAGGACAAATATACAGAATTAAAAGTATTCATTGCTAAAAATTAAATTGAAATAATATAAGTTCTTATCTAGGATCAACAAGGATAGTAACGATGCCAACGAACCTATGATAGATGGTTTAAAAGTATTAACTAGGCAGGATGATATTGCCAATAAATTTTTGCTCAAACTAGAAATTTCAAGCCTAAGCATAAAATACCTCACATATCCTGGAACAAGGAAGCTAAGAGTGAAATTAATGAGTCATTCTCTATGAGCGAATTGAGACTAGCCCTAGAGGACACAAAAAGCGGAAAGGCACCGGGTATAGACGGCATACACCCAGAGTTCCTGATGCACATAGGGTCAAATTCTAAAAGCGTAATTCTAAAGTTCATTAATTTAACATGGGAAAGTGGATACATCCCAGACCTTTGGAGGAAATCTCAGGTCATACCAATTATTAAAAAAGGTAAACCACACAATTCTTTTGACAGCTATCGACCAGTGGCACTGACGAGTGCCTTCTGTAAAGTTGCGGAAAAAATGGTTTTGAGGAGACTCCTGTCTGCACTATACAAAAACAAGATGGGCTTATCACAGCGTCAAGCAGGATTCATGAAGCACAGAGATACTATAGAGAATATAGCTTGCCTTTCCCAGGCAATTAAGGTAGGATTTCAGAAATATCAAAGTACGCTACCTGTCTTCATTGATTTCAGATCAGCATTTGACCGAGTATGGAGATATTAGCTAATACACAAATTAGCCCTTATGAAAACTGATGGGCTGGATCAAATCATTCCTTTCCCAACGGCATATTTCTGTGAGGTATAGGGCAAACACATCAGGATTCAAGCAAGTAAAACAGGGACTCCCTCAAGGATCAGTACCGAGTCCAAAGCTATTTAGCATTATGATTAATGATGTCATAGATACATTGATGGACAAATCACCCTGTACTGAAGCGTTACTGTATGCTGACGACTTGATAATCTGGGGGATCAGCAGTAGGATCGGTGCTCTTGAAAAGTGGGCCAACGATACCTTAAAGGTTCTGAAGAGCTGGGCAGAAGAAAACGAAATGATTATCAACACGCAAAAGACAGTATACCAACTATCTACCCTTTCTACAAAGCAGCATGAGCTCCGAGTGAATCTTGATAATCAGGCTATTAGCAGGACTCATGAAGTGAAATATCTAGGACTGATCCTGGATGATAAGTTATCCTGGGATAAGCATGATGTGAGCATGCTGCAGATAAAGGAGAATCAAAACTGCGACTTTTGAAACGAATTACAGCCATAAAATGGGGAGCAATCGCTGAGGTTTTAATACATGCATATAGATCATATATAAGACCAGTCCTGGAATATGGCTCTGGGATTATGGTTACAGCTACCGATTCAGTGCTGGGACGTCTTGATATAGTTCAAAATAAGGCATCGAAGATTATTACCGGTGCGGCTAAATCGACACCGATTCTAGCGATGCAACCGCATGCAGATATCGAGTCCCTAAAAGATAGGTGAAAAATGAATGCTGTCATCCTTTACGAGCGCTTGCTTAGGAATGGTAGTGATTATTGGGCTAGCACTCTTGGTAATACTAGGCGACTAAAAACGCAGCTAACATTTATTGAGACAACGAAATCCATTATCACAAGCCTAGGCCTGAACTTTGAGATAAGAGAGGCTCTGCCTGTCTTGACTAAACAAAGCGTTTGGACGTGTCAATATGCTATAGTGGTGGATAACAAATCCATGACCCCAGCGGAAGAACTAAGGACAGTGGCATTGGCCACTATAGCCGAGCGCTACCCTGAGCCAGAATGGATCCATATATACACCGACGGGTCAGCTGCGGTGCAGGTGTCTATAGTAGCTTGTTCCAACTGTCAGCACCTGCTGGAGTAAACGCTACCAATTTTGATGGAGAGGTAGCTGCTATTACTTTAGCTTTAGAAAAGCTTACACACACCGGCGCAAAGAAGATAGTTCTGCTGTCGGATTCTAGGGCAGCACTGCTGGCAATAGCGTCTGGACATCCCTTGGCTTATGCTAGAATTCTCGCATGCCGGAAATATATAGAATGTAAAAGAGAAATACTTAAAGTATTAGTAATGCAGTGGATTCCAGCCCATTGCGGTATACCTGGGAATGAGGAGGCGATCCTTGCACGGTTAGGGGCTAGCCAACCACAGCCGCTTCTTCCTATTACCGTGGACATGGCGAAAGAAATGACCCGTAACGCTATCGCTGAAAGAGCAGTGGAAAGGAGTAGAGGAGAATGTGGAGGCAAGAACTGGGCGGCATTGCTAGATCCTAAGAGGCGCTCTCCATTGACTTTACCAATAGCGGTGTCAGTGGCATACTTCAGGTTGGCTGCTGGACATGACTATTTG
>NW_027108903.1:90639-91058 GCF_000696795.3 Halyomorpha halys | reverse complement strand
ACGGAATCAAATGTCTAAAAGAATTTCCTAACCCTTATCCTTACCTTTTTGTCGACATTACCGCGTCACAAATAGATTAAGATGTTGCTATCTTGCGGAACTTGTTCTAGATAGGTAGGTAACACTGACGCTCCAGGTCATGTCAATTTCCCGCCATTTCTTTCCATGAACAGTGCTACAACACAGACCGACGATGGAGCACTTCCTGATGAAGGTATGTTTACGTTCCTTTTTTCCGTTTATAGTTTTTAGATTTCCGAGAATACTTATTTGCAGAATCGAGTAGATTAGGTTATTTTCGACAAATTACTAGTCGAAACTTTTATTCATAGCTTGTCAACAGGCAGAATAAAAAAGGGAACCTCAAACCTCAATTCCCTTTGCCAGGTTACAAGTACACTCTGTTGGGGAACCTCAGT
>NW_027108903.1:89516-90589 GCF_000696795.3 Halyomorpha halys | reverse complement strand
ATTCATAGCTTGTCAACAGGCAGAATAAAAAAGGGAACCTCAAACCTCAATTCCCTTTGCCAGGTTACAAGTACACTCTGTTGGGGAACCTCAGTTTTCCTAGCCAGGGTACCAGTATATTCAAACACAAGGAATCTAGCTTCTTTTCTCTATAAAATATTATTTTGCCTGCTAGTACAAAGCAATTTAGTGTAATTATTTAGCCAAAAATACTTACAAGTAGGTACATTTGTACCATAAGAAAATCCTTCTTTGAGCGTATGATGCTTCTATGATAATATAGGTATACCTACCTGCCCACCAATTATGCTAGTGAATTTCGCATTCAATTACTACCTACTCATCGAATCATTTATCATAATTTTTACCAACTGTTTCCCTATTCATAGGAAAGATCTTTCTAAAGCGGGGGAGAAAAGATACTCGCTCCCATTCCGAAATCAGGGTGCGGACGAGATGTGTCAGTTGAATTGGACAAGAACGATGAGAAACAGTTGGAGAAAGGTGTGCAACAACTTTTTGAAGATACATGTTCTCTCAAGATTGAAGAATTCAACATTTCTTGAGGGAAACTTTTTTGTTTGTTTAGCAGCGAAGGAACTTTTATTCTGCGCCCTTGTGCGTGGGACGTCTTGGTGACAGTGTGGTGGCGGGGGTCCGTCTGTGCCTCAGGAGGTTAAGGCGTAGGTCTTTGTTACTTAGGAACTGCAGCGGTGCCGGTTCGATTACGGCCTGAGGTATCGACTTTTATTTCTTTGCGGTCCCTTCAAACAAAAACTTGACCCCCTTCCGTGGTGTCAGAATAGGGTGGTATAGGAAGAATGGAATCAAAAGAAGGTTCTTTTTTATTTGTTTCCCCCTGATATTTTTAGAGATAAGTATATGACGAATAATTGCGCTTATTGAATCTTACCTTTTTTACCGATGAATCATCATATATCTATCTTACCCCTTCAATGGTGTGGTTGTGATCCATGAAGATGTTTTCTGCTAGGAAGGTCAACAATGTTACCTTCCTAATTATAGTTATGTTTACAGAAAGAAATCACCTATCAAATAAGTTCAATTTTTTC
>NW_027108903.1:83781-84226 GCF_000696795.3 Halyomorpha halys | reverse complement strand
TAAAAACCCCAACTTTGTATAATGAACTTTACATTAGATCAAGGAGACCAGACATACTGACTTTTAACAATTTGTTCTGCGTCCCTTAGTGTTTTAAGGAAGTCCCGATTATTAGAAAGAATTCACAAGCTAGAGAACTCCCTGTATAATCCGGAGCACGGGAATGGATTATACGGTTTTCGGTGGCTTATGAACTTTATCTTTAACTTTAATCATAGCAAATAATTGTTGGGAACTGATTATCAAGTAGCACTTGCGACTGCCATATACAAGTGATACTTTGCTGTCATCCCCATAGGGCTATCATCTGCACCCTCAGCTTACGAGAGGGGTGCTATCTATAACTAAAGCCTTGCCCTCTTTCTCCTACCTTCATCCTCTTAGGGCTATTATCTGCACGACTTATATCCTCAGCTTACCAGGGGACTGCTATCTACAACTGATA
>NW_027108903.1:83413-83731 GCF_000696795.3 Halyomorpha halys | reverse complement strand
TTGAGGTCTCATAGGTCTACCAGCGCTTGTCGTTTGTGTATCACAGTGACTGCCATATACAAGTGATACTTTGCTGTCATCCCCATAGGGCTATCATCTGCACCCTCAGCTTACGAGAGGGCTGCTATCTATAACTAAAGCCTTGCCCTCTTTCTCCTACCTTCATCCTCTTAGGGCTATTATCTGCACGACTTATATCCTCAGCTTACCAGAGGACTGCTATCTACAACTGATACTTTACCGCCATCCTCATAGGGCTATCATCTACACTCAGCTTATGAGAGGACTGCTACCTACAACTAATACCTTGCCGTCATT
>NW_027108903.1:80146-83363 GCF_000696795.3 Halyomorpha halys | reverse complement strand
CTACCTACAACTAATACCTTGCCGTCATTCTCCTACGGTCATCATCTACACTCCTTCATCCTCAACTTAAGGTCAGATAGATATTACTATTCGTTTTCATCCAGCTGACGTATATATATAAAATAGTGCGGAAGAAACGATACTATACAATACGAATAAAGCTTAGATTATTATTGAACCAATAAACAATTAAAAACTTCATTATTGAACAGTACGTACTATCAACTTTCGGTTATGGAAGTATAACTATTATACATTATTTTGTGTGACAATAAAACTGTAGCAGTTCAGGTGTTGATAATGAGAATTGAGATGTTTAATAAAAAAAAAAAAAAAAATGGGTAATTTTGAGAAACATTGATGTTTTTTGTATTCGTCATTGTGTCAGAATGCGAAATGAACTTAATACATACAAAAAAGGAAACAGTACTTGTTTTCAAAACTAGATCCAGGGGTGGGAAGTTCAATATTTCCAACTTATGCTATGAGTGAAGCTTCAAGGTACAGCTAGTAGGTGATAATAAATAAAGTATACATTGGTCAACTATGGAAGCGATCTTTGAACTCTGATAAAATATCGAACATTTGCATAATCATGACACTGATCAAGCTATGAGAAAACAATTCCCAGAACCAATTAGCTTGCGTCTCTTTTCCTCAAGGCCCGTTAGTGTTTGAGCTCTGGACCAAGACAGCAGACCGATGTATATTCTCATTTTCTTATTTTCGTGTAAGCATCTATATTTTTTTTTTTTTTGTTTTTTCAGATTTGATAATAAATTTGAGTGTTTTACGTGATCCCATTCTAATAAATATCAAAATGAATATTGATCCATTTTCGGAATTATAATATCTACATTTGTTTGTAAATCGACTCTCAAGCCCAGCTAAATCATCGTAATCCTCCTTAATCGGCGTAAGGGTATTTTTATTTGGATATTTTCATGGAATATAGTTTATGTTTAAATGAATAATTAAAACTATCCTAAATTTGGCTATTTAAATGGAAATAATTTCTTTGGTAATTAGTGAATTGAAAAATTCCGATTTTTTATTCTTTATTTATAAATTGTTAACTACGACCCTTGGAATTCAATTCTCTCTCTTCAAATGAACTATTGAATTTCATATTTATATTTTTATTAATTGAAAATTATTTTTTGTAGCTTGGAAAAACAACAAAATATGTCAAAATTCCAATTTCAGAAAACTCTTGGTTTTGGTTTTCAGGAAATAGAAAGGCTACATATTCTAGATGATTAAAATATTAGAAAGTAAAAAAAACAATGGTTACTTCCTACATTGTTTGTGTTTGCATGCAAGAGTTTATTTGTTGCATAAAATGAACATTTGTTGTTGTTCCAAGCTACAGATTTACTATTAATGTAACATTATTCATGGTTATAATCAGTTAAGCATATTTATGATCCTCATCACCGTCTTTCAACTGTTCTTTTTAAATTGTTATTTCTATGGTAATCTCACGGTTTCGCTTCCTTCTAAATCATTTAATGTTTCTTATTACTATACTCTGACTATTATAAGTAAGCTCTTGCTTATAACTTGAAATTCTCACTATCGTGCATCATTAATTTTCATTACTTCCACTTTATCACTATAATTTTAAATAGTTATTTAGCCGCTAACCCTAGACGGAATGCCGAATATTTCCGAAAGCAGATGAATGGGGTCGATATATACCCAGATTTTTGCGTGTTGGAAATAGGACAAGAATTGAATTGATATATCATTTTTTTTTACAATTGAGAGATATTTAAAATTATAAATAAATATTACAGAATGATATACAATTTTTTAAAAGAAAAATATCAAAACCATGATCTTCTATTCCCTTGTGAAAACAAAAAGAATCTTGTTCGAGACTGGTATTTTTATTAATAAAAAAAAAATCCAAATATTCTCAAACTTCTTTATTAAAATATATTACATGTCCAACTTTCATTATGTTTATTTCTTCAACACTTTCTGTTTTTTTTTTTAATTTTTCAAAATTTATTTTGTAT
This sequence comes from Halyomorpha halys, assembly GCF_000696795.3. Lineage (NCBI taxonomy): Eukaryota > Metazoa > Arthropoda > Insecta > Hemiptera > Pentatomidae > Halyomorpha > Halyomorpha halys. Next base: position 81,339 of record NW_027108903.1, on the reverse strand, counting down.
AATTCTTACTTCTATAATATTATACTTCATCTTCTATTGTTATCAATCAACTACTGTCTACTTCAATTGGTATCAATCAACTACTATATACTTCTATTGTTATTAATCAACTACTTTCTACTCAATTGTTATGTATATTTCAAAATTTGTTTGTTTATTTTTTCCCTTTATTTGTATATTTCTCAGAGTGATGAGTTTTCATCTCTTCTTTGTTTTTTTTAGCTCTAATCAAGGCCTGAAATTCAAGCCAATAATGTCGGCACAAATAAATAAGTTTTTGTTCATTTGTGTTTTTTTGCTGACCGCACCCCCGCCCATCTCTTCATATTTGAATAGAATTAATTTCAAGTTCAGAAAGATAATACAATGTTTTCCCGCCTATCGTCAATAGAAATGATAAGATTGATATGTTACGACAGTCCATTGTCAAGTAGTATTTATATATGACAGTTAAATCATGGTGTGGCTGTAATAACTGAAACAGAACGGTATTCACTGTAAAGGCGTATACATGTGATAGTTGGCGTAACAATTGCATCACTGATACTACTGGTACTACCAACTATAACGCCAAAGCTATTGCGACAGTACAATCATGGCTTAATATTCATACAGTCGCTGGTCACTAATATTCTGTCGCTGATAACGAGGTCACTGATTTTCCAATGGTGGGTAAAAATGGCGGGTATTTTCGATCGGAAGAATCAGCATATAAATTATCAATTCTTGAAAAAACAAAACTGTTTAGTATATAAAAAAAAACATAATCATCTATTCACAGACAGAATGTACTTGGGAGCAAGGATTAATTTCAGCTAAGAGTAGGGTGATAAGCAAAAGTGTGATCTCTATCAGATTTTTTTAGCAAGGGAATTAAGTTGCAGTGGGAAGGTAAGTTTGTAGTGGCAGATGTTTAAGTGGCCTTCTCTTAGCAAACTTACAATAGTTTTTACATACATACATATGTGTATATATATATTGATCATTTTTTCCTCGGCTGTTGTATGTATACCCATTTGGGTAATTGTTTACCTCAGCTCCTTATTATTACAAAGTAATTATTAACTTACATTTACATAAAACAGTCTAAAAAAAGTTATCAATATATATATTTAAAAAGATTTATATATATAGATTCTGCAACTCAATAATTTTTTAAAATAAAATAAAATGACTTGATATTTGAAATAATA
>NW_027108903.1:71736-80096 GCF_000696795.3 Halyomorpha halys | reverse complement strand
GTAATATTCAAAAATTATTTAAAATAAAATAAAAACAACCTTAATCGTTTTAAACTAATTTCAAATATAAAAGAGATAGCTTGGGTTTAAATTAAAAAGTTTAATATTTAACAGATAATAGAATTTTATTTAAATTTTATAACATAAGAGACTTTTCTCAGGGCGGGTTTTCTGGCAATCAGAAACAGACGACACTTTACTACTAATAACACTAACCTAATTACTAGACATTTCACTAATACAATAAATTCCATTTAGAAACAAGACCAACCAATTACACAGCTTCCCCTTATAATTGTTGATCTCTTCTTGTCGATGACGCTATATCCAACTCCCAACCATGGCTTCCGGTCTTTCCCGCCTCTAGCCCAACGGACGTCTTCTCCCAAAGCCAGCAAAGTGCCCAAAAGTGCCCGTTTCCTCTCCTCTATCTTCAATGTTCACTGGTCGATCCAAAATATAATCGATTGTAGCACAATCGCTCTGCTTTATATGCTATGATTTGCGATGTAAATAGTTTATTGATAATTGTTACTTTCTTCCATTTCTTCTTTGATTATTCCTTTTCCATAATTACTGCATAGGAACAACAAGACTTAATAAATTTCAATCCATGTTATAAAACACAAACAACTCAACGAACAATTCGGAAGGACGCGCACCGCCATCTTTCTTGTTTTGAAAAGCGTATTTATTTTAGACAATGAAAACTGGTTAGCTTGCTTCTAGATCCAAAACAATACCGAAACGACATACATAAAATAAAAACATAACTAAAATCATTAATCTATCAATATTAACTATTCATTAAAAAAGAGCATATTACGATATTTAAAAAAATTTAAGGCTCCTACATATATATTGATATGTAGGAGCCTTAAATTTTTAAATCGTTTAGAATGTCCTCTTATATTGAAATTTTAGGGATCACTTAACTATGGGCATACCTTTGAGGGGTACTATTAAGTTTTATTTCATGTTCAGGAGTGTTGGTATAAATTTGGAACTCTATTTGTTTTAATTCACTTTTAAAATTAGTGAAATCCTCTATGGAGTAGGCAGAATTGTGGTTTGACACTTCTAAATTTTTTGTGAAGTTCCGAAATATTCTCATTGTGATTATTAAGTGTTGCCTTTACTATTACTAATGGAAATTTTTGTTTTGTTGTATTGTCCCAAGAGGCTTATTTTTTTACTTATGTATTTTTAATGTCATGCATTGTCAGTAGTAAAACATGTTCTCTCTAAAAAAAAAATTAATAAATTCACAATGCCCTAATAATTAATTTAAACTGTAAGATATGTCTGTAATTGAAATGATATATTAACCAATGTTTATTAATTCATTTCTAAAATAAAGTGGACTACTGTGTAACGATGTTCTCCTACTACTAATGAAAATCGAAGAGTTTTGTAATTATAAAGCATTGTTAAATCAATTTGTAATGTTTTTTTTTTGTTTCAATTTATGCTGTAAATGGCTTAACTATTATTACTAAATTATTTGTTTTATTGTTCTAGGGGGAAACATAGTTGCTGGTGATCAAGGTATGTTTTACGATTATTTGTAATTTTAGTTGTGTTTAAACAAAATGTATTCATTTATTACTAATTGAGATGAAAAATGAATTTTATTCTGGGATAATTAGTCTCCTAACAATAATGAAATTGTACACTTCAAGCAACATGAATATTTTGGAATGTTATTGAGGTTATCAGCATACAAGATATTGGAATTGGTTGATAATGTATGGTAGGTCATTTACATAAACAGATAAAAGAAGGAAAATCCTTGAGGAATAACTCTTGAGCGAAATAATGATGATAAGGGAATAGCAACATCATGTTGGTAATAATGACTGAGAGCTGCATCTCTGCTCATCATTAAATTCATTGGTTTCTGTAGAAGGATGAGTTCAACACATTGGATATATTTTTTTTTATTTTTTTTTTATTGAGTATTTTTCACTTGAATATTCATTGACACTAACTATGTGAAGAACAATCTAGAATGTTCCAGGTTCTCAAAAATAAAAATGAAACATACTTTAGGTTTTTGAACATCAATTTTTTTCTTGGGGGTTTTGACTTATATATATTTTGTTTTTTTAATGATTTAAGCCATTTTAGAATCTTCTATTCTCAACATCATTATTATTTTTTAGACAGTTCATTAACTGGAATCTTGCGAGCTATATCATTTTTATGTATTTTTTTTTTTGTCATATTTATATTGAAAATATTTCCAAGGCTGTAGGTGTAGTAGTTTTTCTGATAAACGTAGATAAGTTTCTAAAATCATTTTCCCACAATCAGAAAAAGGAAAGTAAAGAAAATTTTAATGCAACATTTGATACAATTTGTTACAATACATGATGCTTTTCGTGAAAAGCTAAATGTCAATTGGTAATATTTTCCATTTTTGATTCAATTTATGCTGTAAATGGCACAATTAATATTACTAAATTACCTATTTTATTGTTCTAGGTGGATGCACACCTGGTTGGGTTATTCCTGGTGGTATGCTTTACAATCCTTTATAATTTTAGTTGTATTCAGACAAAATTAATTTTTTTATTTCAATTATAAAATTCAACACATTCAAGCATCGTGAATACTTTGGAAATAACTTGAAATGTTGTTGAGATTATCAGCATTTCAAAGATATTGGAATTAGTATATAAAGCTTGGTAGGTGTTTTATATAAATAGATTAAGAAAAATAGGTGCGAGGATAATGAAAATAGGAACACCTGAAGAGGAACTGAGGAACTCCTGGTTAGTGAAGTAGTGAAGTTAAGGGACTAACGACATTTTTTGGGGAATGACACTTTGAGAGTAGAGAAAAAAGAAGCTATGAAACCTTCTTGAATTATAGTGAACCCTTACTATAACATTGTTCTTTACAACACGGTATTGTACATAATATGGATCTAACCCTTATCCCTATTTCTGATTATTCAGATAACATGATAATTAATATATATGATAATTTTTTGTTTCCCTAACTTTGTTGGGTATGTCTTTGATAACGAGGCATAATCTAGCAATTATGCCTTTAATTGGCTGCTAGCTGCTTACATTAAAACAACAATTATAAAGGAGAAACAGAAGGGCTTACATCTACTTAAATTAACTGATAATTACGAGAAACAGTATCATTAAATTAGTTGGTATTCTCTAGAAGGAAGAATTCATCACATTGGGTATTTCCATATTTTTTTTATTGGTTATTTTTTTCTGGAATAATTGTTGATACTGATTAGTTAGACTATGTGAGGCATAATCAAGAATGTTCCTGGTTCTCGAAGATATAAACATATTATGGTTTTTCGTCCAAAAACAAAAAAAGGTAAAGTACAAAATATGCTTTTCTGAAAATTATTAATTCATCTTTTTTTTAATACTGGAAGTATTTATATCAACCATTTTTTTCATGGTGTTTTATGACTTATTATTATTGGTGTACAATATACTGTATTAAATAAAGCATTTTTTTATGAAAACTTTTTTCCAAGTTTGAGTATTGCAAAGCTGGTATTCACAAATCCCAAAGTGATTAATCCTGCATATTTATGAGGGTATTCATTTCCAGTTAGGTGATGTCTTTGTCAAGGTTATCAATGCAGGTAGCAGTAACCATGGTTCTAATAAACAGTGAAATAAATAAACTATTTTTAAATTAAATTTGAGTTAAAGTGGAAATCTGCTAAGGAAAATTAAGAACAAGTTTAATTAAAGAGACAAAAAAATAAGATGGAATGTAAGAAAAAAAAAGGGAAAGTACAAAAAATAAGTATGGAATTATTATTTGTATAAAAGTAACAACACAAAAACTAGTATGGAATAAAAAAACAAGTATCAATGACTTTCTAAATTTAAGTTTTTCATGTATAAGTAAACTTATTTTTTCAAGAAATAATTTTTATTTTCTTCTTTATTGTTGAATGATTTTCTGAAATAAAAAACAACAAATATAAATAAGTACAAAAATAAAATATAAATTTTATAATTATTAAAGGGTAGTACTATTAAACTTTTTAGATGTAATAAAAAATTTATTGTCAGGTGAAATTTTTATTTTTATTTAAAAAATCTTACAGTAAAATTTGGATAAACAGAAAGTAAATATAAGTAATCGATTTATTTCAAATGGATTCAACTGATTCAATTAAATTGATTCGTATTATACAAAGTTGATCTAATTGAAAATAGGTATAAACAAGATAGAGCGATAACATATTGTAAATATTCTAATTTAAAACAAAAATAGCTACAGAATATATATTTTAAAAATGTATACTTTTAAGTGTTTATAATTTTAAAATATGAAAAGTTTACTTTATTATTTTTTTTTTTTGTAGTAACAGTCCCTAAAGGTGATATAATAGTAGAATATGGCAATCCACTTGAAATCTTATGTATCCTCCGTACTCCAACTGTTTATAATTCATCCCTTTTACGTTTTTATCATGATCGTGAGGAGGTATCTAAGGAATTGCTTAGCATAGTTAATGAGACAACACTTCGCCTTTTTGTTGAGAAGCCTCCTATATCTAGTCGTCTGTATTTTTGTAAATTAATGACAGCTCCTAATGAGTTTAAAGGTGTTTGTCTCAACTATGTTTTTGTTGGAAGTAAGTATTTTTTATATTTATTCCATTGTTATATCTTTAATTAATAATATATTGTTAAGATTACAGAAAGTTTATTACTTTGTAATATTATCTTCTATCTAATTTCCTAAAGGAAAGAGAGAGAGAGAAAAAATAAAAGAGGCAAGTGTCATTGAATATGTTTGCCATTTTAAGTGACGATTAAGGTATTATTTATTTATTAATTGGTATTAAAAGGGAAAATATGTTGTAAATTGATTTGAATGGTCAATATTAAAAATTTATAGCCTTGGTCAAAACTATTAAACCACTCTCAAAAAATGTATGCATTCTAACAATTCTTTCACCTTGAGTGTAAGTGTAACCAGTTTAATAAACTTTTGTCAACTTCAATTTTATATAAGTTCAATGCCAAAGTTTTCTTACTTTATTAAGGATACTATATATATAAATATTTGACTGTATAATTTCAAATTATGGAGGTGTCCAGGGTTGCCGTCAAACGAGATACAATTATAGTTTACAATAAATAGATACATTTTTTCATGTTACTTATGTTGTCTTGACTATTACAATTAGCAACGTGGATTTTATACAAAAAACAGTTATCATAACTAATTTTTCTGCATTTTTATGTTTACACCTTTTTATTTAATATTCTTTGATTACTTCTCTTACAATTATTGTTATTATACCTATATTGTATTCATTTTATTATCTTAACTATATTTTCTATCGGTATATATTATTTGTTACGTATTTTGTCATTTAATTTATTTTTCGTTTTCCTAAATTAGAAAATTCTTATAGTTATTAGTGTCATATGTTAATATCTCTTTCTTGTATTATTTTTCATTTTTCATCATATTTTTATATCTCTTTCCTGTTTACGCGACGTATTTGAAATAGAAAGAAAAACATTAATGGCCACCTCCCCCCCACCACTCCTGTACACTTCCGATTTTCTTATTAAAGCTCTCAACTTGAACAGGTGGGAGGTCCTAATTTGTTCTTTACTCATTTATTATTATTATTAATTTTATTTTTATTTATTCTTTCACGACCTCTATTTAATCTCAACTTACTTCTTTATTTTCCGTCTTTTAGTGTGTTAAATTTTGTTTTCCCATATTTACTTTTCTGTTTTTTCCATATCTACTTTTCTGTTTCTTCCTGTTATTGCGTCTCCTGTACATTTTTAAATTTATAGTTTGTGTAATTTTTTATATTCTTATCATTTTTTATTTTATATTAATACTGTTTTATTTCTTCTTTTCTTTTATTTGTATATAATTTTCTTTTCACTTATTTTTATCCTACCTTAATTTAACTCTTTGTATCTTATTATCTTACTATGTCAAAATGTTCTTAGTTGTTTTGTATCTTTTAAGCCTAGATGAAGCTCTACAAAGTGGGGTGAAACGTTGGAAAATAAATAGTTGTTAACTATTTTTGTTTCTCTTTTGACCACAACTCTGACCATCTTCTCCATAATTTATGAAGGATAAGTTGGTCTTGTGTGCAATCAATCAAATTGTACCCTTGAACAACATTCCCTAATATTATATCATCATTCAACTGTATACAAACCATTACCTTCTTACTTGTTCGTTGTTATATGAAGATGGTCAGAATGAATAAGTGCATATAATATGGTATTTAATAACCTCTTTTTGCTTAGTTCTACTCAGTGACTTAATGACACTAATAGCCTTTTTTCATCCTCTTTTTTTTTAATCAGTAAAGTATATTCACCTTACAAACCACAGCCTTTACTAATTTACTATTATTATTTATTCTCTTCATTTCTAGACACATCAGTCCTATTTCTTTTTAATTTAATTTTATTTATTATATACTTTTATGTTCTTTATTTGTATTTGACTGTCTTTAGACTTTCATACCTGTTCAGATGTGTTATGTATCTTTATTGATAATGTATTTGTTTATTATAGCCAAACCTCAGGCAGTTCAAAATTTTTCATGTATCTCTTACAACTGGGAAAGCTTAAATTGTTCTTGGGTTCCTGTGAAAAATCCAATCAGAACTGAATACCACATTGTTTTTACTTTTACAGAAAGAAAAAGGTAAATTGTTTAAAGTTTTATCCTTTTCTTTATCATTATATGTATAAATAATTTAACAAATCAAAATATTGTATATTGAGTGATGTTATTAAAAAACTGAAAATGTTTTTTATTGAAAGCCAAAATTAAACATATTAGAATGTAAGGCTAGTAACCACTTCGTACTCATACATGTCAGGATGATTATTATAAAATTTTATATGTATAACTCAAATAAATTTAAAAAACTCAATCTCTGTGTATAATTAGGGAGGCCTTTATATTTCATAAATATCTAAAATTTAGTGAGAATGCATGACTATTTTATATCTGCTATCCTGTGGATATTTATGATGTATGTATAAGTTACAGCCTGAGTATGATAACAGCTGACAGGCCATATTAGCTCATTGAGTCAATCTGCTGATTTAAAGTATGTATGTAGAAGTACTGGACTCAATAAAGTCATTCTATTTCTGGAACTCATGCGAGTCATTTCATATCCTTTTTCTCTTTTTTTCATTGTTTGCGCTCGACAATACTTAGTTATCCTCTTTTTTGATAAATTGTACAAATAAACAAGTTTTTATATATAGTTGGTTTTAGTTATGTTTTATTTTATGTATCAGCATTCAGTATTGTTAATTTGTTTTGCTGAACCAAAAAGCCAATTTTGTTCAGTCAAATTTGGAGTAGAAGAAAAAAAATGTTGTTCAAAGAGTCAAGATCGGGCACCATTCTAAAGCCGGTAAAATCGCTGCCATGTTGAACCAATTCAAATATTTTCAATTTTAGTTATTTTCCTATCATGATTATATTTACAGTACATTTAAGAATAAATATGAGCGGAAAAATAAGTATTAAGAAAAAATATACATAAAGAAAATCATATACAAAAACTCAGAATGGTTGTGCTACAATCAATGGTTACATCCAATATCGAAGATTGTGAACGAAGAAAGGAAGGATACTTGTTAGTCAGGATAGTGGGAGAGAGGACATCTCCTGGAAGCAGATGGTGCTGACCATCCTTAGCCTATTGTCAGTGGTAGCTATTTAGAAAGAAAATATCAAGAATCACCATTTATCCAAGAAGATTATGTAATTGAAGGAAAAAAGATATTCTTTGTTTGGATTGCCGGGGGATTGGACGTGTCCTGGAAACTAGAGAAGAACCAACCCTTTGTCTACTGTCAGTGGTAACATCTTTTGAACGAAGACACTAGAATCATCAGTCATCAAAGAAAATTTTATATATATTGTTATATCCTCTTTTTTAATAAATAGTCGTTTTTTTATGCATTATTAAATAAAATAAAAGGAATTTTAATAATTTTTACTAAATTCTCATATCTTAAAGTATAACTTCGGTTCAAATTAAAAGCTTTAATATTAAATAAATAGTAGAATTTTATATTATTGACTCTTAATCTCAGGGTGGGTTTCTAGGCAATCAAAACAGACACTTAGCTTAATTAACATCTACTTTTACACATATACTTAAAATTTTATGTTGTACAACACTAACCAATTTATGAATGGAATATGGTCCGGGTGCGGTAAAAAAAAACAAACTCAAATAGTAGAATTATACTATTTTATTGAGCCAACGTTTCGCCCCACGTTGCAGGGCTTCGTCAGGGCTAAAAAAGATACAAACACTATAGTTACAAAAAGG
>NW_027108903.1:60587-62291 GCF_000696795.3 Halyomorpha halys | reverse complement strand
TTTTTGTAACTATAGTGTTTGTATCTTTTTTAGCCCTGACGAAGCCCTGCAACGTGGGGCGAAACGTTGGCTCAATAAAATAGTATAATTCTACTATTTGAGTTTGTTTTTTTTACCAAATCTGCTCAACATGGCCGCGGTTCAACAGACTTTTTGAAGGACACGTGCCGCCATCTTGGCTTTGGACAATATCTTTTGTGACTGCATATTTTACTGATGAAAATTGGTTAGCTTGCTTCTAGGTTTAATACTACAAACAAACAGTACTGAAATGATACATAACATAAAACATACTAAAAATCATTTATATATAAAAAATAGCTATTTACTCATAAAAGAGGATATTACAGTACAGATGATTTTAGTTATATTAATGTTGCATCGAACATCTAGACAGGACTCTTAGTTGAGAGATCACTTGGATTGGAGGGCGGAGAGAATGGATGTGTCCGGGAAATTAGGCATCTCCAGGAAGAGGTGGTGTGCACCACCCTTTGTCTACTATTAGTGGTAGACATCTAGTAAAAGAAGACATCAAGAATCTTGCTAGAAGAATAACTGACTTTGTTTGGTTCGCCAAGAGCTTGGATGTTTGCTGAAAATTTATGTAATATTCAAAAATTATTTAAATTAAATAATAGTGAATGAAGCCACCATCTTAAAGCTCTGAACGATGGCTTTTGTGACTCCATATTTTATGATGAAAATTGGTTAGCTTGCTTTATGGTTCAACAAAACAAATGAACAATATTTAACATTTATTAATAAAAATTAAACATAACTAAAATCATCTATACAAAAAAAATAACTATTTATTAAAAAAAGAAGATATTACAATACATATTTTATAAAGTTACAGTCAGCTGTACAATTCATGTCAGCTGATCTACTAGATCTACTACATGCCTTCTCCGTAAAGGCGCCTGCTGGTTTATGCCACTGGGCACTCTCCTCCATCACCTTCCTGAGACAACACCGCTCCTAGTGCATATTCACTTGCATCTGTGGTTATTGGGAATTGCTGATTAAAATCCGGAAAAGCGGGTACCGTCTCTTGCTGCAACCTCTCCATGCACCTGATATTGTCCTCTATCATCGGGGTGACGATCATCTTCCTGCCTTTCTAGAGTAGGTTGTTGAGTGGAACGATATACTCTGCCATTTCTGGTGCAAAACTCCTGTAATAATTTTAAATCCCTAACAAACTCCAAATTCCTTTCATGTCACTAGGTACTGTCATTTTATATATAGCCGCAACTTTATCCTGTCTGGTTTTACTCCCTCCCTAGAATTCATGTGGCCGAAAAATTTTATTTGCTCCTGCACCAGCGCCGACTTTTCCTCTGACAATTTGAGCCCAAAATGTCTGATTATCTGGAACACGCTAGCTATTTAAGTATCGCAAGTGTGCATTCTTACTGAACATAAGGAGGTCATCCATGTAGATCTGACATATAGGTTCGTCAATTCCTCTCAGAAACTCATCCATCAGGTTATGGGGGCGTTTTTACGTTTTTTGAGACCTAACAGCATCCTTGTAAACTCATAGTGACCTCTTTCAAAAGTAAATGCCGTCTTAGCTTGATCATTAGGGTGAAATTTAATTTGATGATACCCAGCCTTTAAGTCCAGTGTGCTGAATACGGTCGCTCTGCTTAGTCTGTCCAAAATATCTTCGAATTTAGAGATCGGATACTTCTCATC
>NW_027108903.1:55517-60537 GCF_000696795.3 Halyomorpha halys | reverse complement strand
GAGATCACTTGGATTGGAGGGCGGAGAGAATGGATGTGTCCAAGAAATTAGGCATCTTCAGGAAGAGGTGGTGTGCACCACCCTTTGTCTACTATCAGTGGTAGACATCTAGTAAAAGAAGACATCAATAATCATGCAAGAAGAATAAGTGACTGTGTTTGGTTCACTGAGAGATTGGATGTTTGCTGAAAATCTATGTAATATTCAAAAATTATATAAATTAAATAAAAGTAAATGAAGCCACCATCTTGAAGCTCTGAACAATGGATTTTCTGACTCCATATTTTACTGATGAAAATTGGTTAGCTTGCTTTATGGTTCAACAAATGAACAATATTTAACGTTTATTAATAAAAATTAAACATAACTAAAACCATCTATACATAAAAAATAACTATTTATTAAAAAAGAGGATATTACAATATGTATTTTATAAAGTTACAGCCAGCTGTACAACTCATATCTGCTGATCTACTAAATCTACTAGATACCTTCTCTGTAAAGGCGCCTGATGGCGTACGCCACTAGGCGCTCTCCTCCATCTTCTTCCTGAGACAACATCGCTCCTAGCGCATATTCACTTTCATCTGTGGTTATTGTTCATTGCCGGTTAAAATCCGGAAAAGCGGGTACCGGCTCTTGCTGCAAGCTCTCCATGCACCTGATATTGTCCTCTATCATCAGGGTGACAATCATCTTCCTGCCTTTCTTGAGTAGGTTGTTGAGTGGAACGAGATACTCTGCCATTTCTGGTGCGTAAACTCCTGTAATAATTTAGAATCCCTAACAAACTCCAAATTCCTTTCATGTCAATAGATACTGTAATTTTCTCTATAGCTGCAACTTTATCCTCATCTGATTTTACTCCCTTCTTAGAAATCATGTGGCCCAAACATTTTATTTGCTCCTGCCCCAGCGCCGACTTTTCCCCTAACAATTTGAGCCCAAAATGTCTGATTATCTGGAACATGCTATTTAAGTGTCGCAAGTATGCATTCTTACCGAACACAAGGAGGTCATCCATGTAGATCTGACATGGATGGTTAGGGATGGTTATGTCTATATGACATATAGATTCATCAATTCCTCTCAGAAACTCATCCATCAGGTTATGGGGGCATTTTTGAGACCTAATTGCATCCTTGTAAACTTATAGTGACCCCTCTCAAAAGTAAATTCCGTCTTATGTTGATCATTAGGGTGCAATTTAATTTGATGATACCCAGCCTTCAAGTCCAGTGTGCTGAATATGGTCGCCCCACTTAGTCTGTCCAAAATATCTTTGAATATGGATATCGGATACTTCTCATCGATGTATTTTCATTCAGCTTCTTCACAACCCTGTACTTCTTGGTATTTTTGCCTGTGTGATCTTCTTTTTCACTGCCCACAATGGACTATTGTATGGAGACGTACTGTCAATAATGATTCCCTGTCATTTTAAACTTTTGAGTTCCTCCCGGATGTGGTGACGTAGTGCCTGTGGGTATCTCCTCTCCTTTACGTATGTCACCATGTCCTACTTCAGTGGGATCTAATGGATAGTCTTTCCAGTCGCCCCGAGGATATCCCCTTCTTTAAAAAAAAATATCCTCATATTCCCTCTTGAGTTGCTATCTTACAGTCCTCAACCTGATTGATGCTCCAATCCGCGCTCTCGGTTTTTCTCCGCCAAAGACATTTGTACATTTTATCTGCCACATTAATTCTCCATTTTTCCTTAATAGTCTTAACCCAAGCTTCCACCTTTCCTAACAGGTCACACCCTACTGTCACTTTGTATTCCCTCAGCATATTCCCTATAATATGTACCGGCAAGTTATCCCTACTAAATCCCCACTGGGTCAACCCTAACTCCCCCTCCCGCTCTACCTCACAAGGGCCACCCAGGGTGATTAATTTACATTGACGTTCCTGAATCATGCTTTTCCGTACTTGTTGGGCATTGGTTTGCCTTGTCCCACATCTCTTCTTTGGTACATATATGGGTACTGTTTGGCTATGTGCCCCTCATTTCCGCACTCGAAACACCTGGTGTGTGGACATTGGACCACTAAGTGTCCTACTTTCCCTCAACCATGGCGTTTTCTGTCCTCTCAGCGCCTGCTGCTTCTGGGTTTCGCTTGGCTAGCTCTATTTTCCTGTTTACTTGCTCTCTCTCTCCTGCCATCTCTATTTTCTCTCCATCACCAAGAGTTTAACATGTTTCTCAGCTGTTGATATTCTATCCAGGTCAACCCTGGCTCTTCTACTTCCCTTTGGGCCTCCATCTCTCTAACGCTTGATTCTATAAGATCTTGAGCACTTTCTACAAATGAGCACTCTCTCACCATTCTCTCCCAGCTATTTTGCCTACTGAATCTTCAGTACCATGGATGGGAATTGCATCTGACCCTGCACTTGGATTGTCTCCATCATTTTACTGAGTTTATCTGCGATTCTGTTGTAGTGTGCCAGCAGCTCCAAGGCATATGACTTTAAAAAAAAAGGTATCAACAAAATTTTGACTAAATGAAACTCAATTTTAGTCCAAACAAACTTAGAAAAAGAAAGAGACGTTATTAAACAAAAATTAGAACTTGAACAAGATCTGATTGTATGAGAAACTAATGTGATGATGGAGAACTTTATAGAGCATTTTGTAAGTCTGGACAAGGTACTTGTAAAAGAACCATCGGATATGGTTAGACTCATCATCTTTCTGAAAAACCAGCAGAATCAGGGTATTTAGTGTTTAGTGCTTGCCTCATCTCTTCATAAGTGAATACCTCTGTCTTTTTAAGATTTGTCTAAATATACAGATTTGAGTGACCGATAATCCTTCACCATTTCTTTCTTAAGAAAGAAATCCTTCTTCTATTTCTATAATCCTTCTCCATCTTTCTTCACCATAATCATTCACCAGATCTTTCCCTGTCACACGCCTGAGTATCAGAAATCTTCAGTTGCTGAAGAACCTGCTCCTCTCTATCCTTCCATCAGTCCTTCAACCTACCATATTGTCGCTCACCATCTAGTACATTCTCGTATAACCTATGCTAGAGTTGATCATCTAGAATGGTTAAATTGATCACTGGCGATATATGCGTAGATAAGAGGATGATGCATAGTGGGGGAACAGTGGGAGTGAGGATATAGGGCAGTAGGTAGCAGGATACCAAGGAGAAAGGCTGGATAGCGAGAGTTGGGAGAGGTCATCTTCATACTTCTGGGGAAGGTGAGACAGTGGCCGAAAAGGAGATAACTAACAACCCTGTGTTCTGGCAGGAGTACAACCGAGGATTATGTGGGGTTTGAACTAAACTTTTTTTTATTTTATGTCCTTCTTTTGTATAATAGTGTAAATTTAGTTTGTCAGGTTAAGTTGGGGAATTCAAGTTAAGGTAATGTCAATCTATTAATTTTATTTGTTTGTTTTTTGTTTGATAAGATTATCTTTTTTTTTCCCTTTCCATTTTATGTATATATATTCTTGTTTTTTATTATTAAACTTTTGTTTATATAGTTCCGTTTGTTTTTTCTTCTGGATCTGATACTCTGCAACACTTAGCTTGGAAGATTGAACCCTCCATTGAACATTGTACTAATTGAGTCAGTTTATTTAATTATTATTGTAATATTGAAAATGATAATTTTATTATCAGTTTATTATTATTTGGTAGGCCCAGTCCATGCATGGCCTACATGAGCTTACTCTAACAGCAGTCATGCACATAGTCTGCTGATATTCTTTCATTTTCTCAATTGTCTGTCAATTGTTGTTGATCGGTTGACCTATTTATTGGGCTGGAAACCACCCTATTACTCAACCAGTTTCTATTCTACAATTGGAAGGAGCCTGTTTTAGAGCTTTATTGAGAAGGTTGTACATTCAGTATTAAGCAAATTCTCAAAATGTTGTCTGTACTTCTTCCTCCAGAAATGGTGTTTTACCATGGTCATTTTTGATCATATTTCATCCTGGATGGTCCACTCTTAAGGTTGTTCACCATTTTATAACATTTGTGAGATTCATTGTTGTTTCTTGAGTTTTTAACTTTCTCAATTTGGTTCCTTAGTGCGTTTTTCTTCTTGGTTCTAACCAACTTCTTTGCTAGCATTCTCGCCTCTTTATACTCTTTGGATCCAAGCCATGTCTTTCTATTTACCCATCTTTTATCCTTATGTTTTTTGATTGCCTGTACACAATCATCATCAAACCAGTAATTGGTTATAAGTAATTAGTACGAGAATATCTTATCTTAGCTCCACTTGCTTTCACTGTGACGACTGTCTTCATGGACTGAACCTTCTTTTCTATACGTCTTATTCTCTGGTGAAGTTTCATAATTACGAGGTACTAATTCGAATCAATGTCATTCCCTCTTTAGAATCATTTACATTCTTTTGAATGAAATTTTTGATTGATTCTAGCACATGATCAATTTGACTTGCTGAGGTGCCCTCCGGAGAGTACCTCGTTTGCTTATGCACAATTTATGAGGGAACATAGGGAAAATACACAACAGACATGTAGTTGGCATAGTCTTTGGTTAAATGGTTAGAAATCTATGATCATGGATTTGATTTATTAATGTAGAGCTATACTAATTCCCAACTTTCTTATTTCTGTTCAAACAATGTACTTCAGCTTAGTGATCTCACTTTATCTTCATTATTTTGTAAATCGAAATAATTACATTTATATAAAAATTGTATACTGTAATAATTTGTAAAAATATTAAAAATAAAATAAAAAATTCTTTGCTAGTTTTATAACTTTCTTCAAATATAAGAGATAACTTTGGGTTCTAATTTAAGAACTTTAATATCAAATAGATAATATAATTTTATTATACAAAAAGAAAGACTCTTAATCTCAGGGCGTGTTGTTACTAGACAATCAGAATACAAACATTTTTACTATTAACTTAAATTAATTAATATCTATTTTACAATGTATTCATATTTAGTTATAACAAAACTAACCAAGCTCTACGATCTTCTTGATTCCTGGTGTCTTCTGTTTTCCTTTGTTCTC
>NW_027108903.1:49965-55242 GCF_000696795.3 Halyomorpha halys | reverse complement strand
CACTTTGGAAGGACGTGCACCGCCATCTTGGTTTTGTTCGAACACAACGTATTTCTTTTAGACAAAGAAAACTGGTTAGCTTGCTTTTTCATTTAAAAATAACAAGTAAGAATATTAAAATTATACATAAAATAAAACATATCAAAACCCTTTATACATCAAAATATACTATTTACTAAAAAAGAGCATATTACAATACATAGTCATGTAATTCATTGGTAATATAATTTTTTTATTTTATAGAAATGTTTATAAGTGCCCTGATAAGTCAGATATTGAAGATAACTTTTGCCATTGGAGTTCAGAGACAAAACCAAGTTACCGATCACCTTATGAAAATTATTTTTTTACACTTACTGGAGAAAACAAGTTTGGCAGTCTTGTAAGAAACTATACAATCAACCACTTTGCAGTAGGTATGTATTGTTTTGTTTGGTAACATTGAGATGACTGTTTTCTAAGGTCAGATATTGATATCAGATATTGACATAAATTTAAATTAATTTTGGATTTTTTATCATTCAGTTGTGCCACGAAGACCTGAAAATTTGAGTTCTGTTAATCTTACTTCAAGTAGTTTAACAATATCATGGGTAATTCCATCACACCTAAGACTTTTCCCTCCAGGGATTAAGGATAAAGTAATATATCAGTCGAAGTGGGATCCACCCAATTACTGGAAGGTTTGAGATTTGTTTATTGTTATTTTTTTAACAAGTCCTTAATAACTTTTTTTTATTCTGTGTTACAACTTTTATTATTTAATTTCAGGAAGTAAATACATCTTTTGTTATAAAAGAAAGTGAAAGGCGGGTTTTAAATATCACTGGATTAAAATATGCCAATACAATATATGATATTAGAGTTTTACTTAAATCTGAAAAAGCTGAGGATGAAGAAAAATGGTGGTCTGAGCCTGCAACCATTACATTTCGCACAAAACCTGATGGTATTTCTAGATTAAACATGAGCGCTAGTTATTGTTTTCATATTAGGTTTTTAATTGTAGTTTATTATATTTAGTACCAGGAATGTCCCCAAAAACAGATGTTGGTAGTTTTGAGTGTAAGGCTCAAGAAACATTTCGTAATATTTATATTTATTGGCAACAAATTCCTCAGTATGAAGAAAATGGAGAAGATTTGGAGTACAAAATTTTACGGATAAAAGAATTAATTGGTTCTAAATGGATTGAGAGGTAATTTTCTTTAAACATTTTTCTTGTTAATATATTAGAAACCTTGTTATTGATAACAAATTAACCCATTTCTGCCCAGTGGTATATTTCATATTTCTGGATTGTAAATTATTTCGGATAACAAATGCACAACAAATTTACTTAACATTTTTATAACAAATATAAAATGGTATACATTATAACAAATAATGAGAAATAAAATATTAAAATAATATCCAGAAAAAAAAAATTTCTGGAAAGAAATAGCTCATCAGAATGATACGACAAGGGAGAGGAGTGAATAATGGGGGAAAAAAAAACATGTTTTTGTTGTTGACAAGACACTATCTTTCTTTACATTTATTACTATTGTTTTGCCATAAAAATACTACATATTTAGTATAATTCTTTTTAATTAATACACTGATACACAGTATTTAGTGCAAAACAATATCTACTCTCCATCTACATTTGCTTAAGAGCATTCAATATTATTGATGCTTAAATATATTTCTGGAAAGAATTGAGATTCCTTTTTAACCATAATTTCATCTCTCGATCAGGTGATTAAGCTGCTTATGACCTTTCTGACTTAACCAATACTGTTATCAATTTCTAATTTCTCATGTTAAACCCTATAATATTTCAGAACTATAATTTTTTTCAATCGATAACAATAATATGATAAAGATGGGTAATAAAATAAGAATGTAATATGTAAATGTGTAGTTTGTATTTATATCTGTATATATACATTACAACTATTGTTTACATCGGGACCTGCTCGTGTTATACTGCAGGTTTCCCGAGTGTAATTTTATGATTAAAGTTGATGTGTGGAAAAGGGGGGCTTAAAATTGTGAGACACTTTCTGCTCATAAAAATATGCATGTATATTTTTCTTTTTATTCAATTAGTTAGTTCTCTGGAGGGGCAATAATGATTAATGTGTTAGGTATAAATTATTTATATGTAATAATATAGATCAGAAAAGTGGGGTGGTCTCATGGACTAATGGAATGTGCTTATCTGGTGAATGACGTTTTCGCCGCCGCAGTGACGCCTTCTAGGCCGCTTAGTGATGGAGACGGGGGAGCCCGATCGGCTCTCTATATGCAGTACGCTGTGGTACTTGGGGCGACAAAACGAACATGTGAAATCCGAAGTGCATTTAGAAACGTGGTGACCCGACCTCAGGCAGTTCCGGCACAGACCGGATGACTTGACAAAGTCGTGACGCTCCTGAGGGGTCAAGGCCAAAAATGTATAGCACCGACTTAAGAGGTGCCTCCCATTACAACGGGGACAAGGTTCTTTGCCGGGAGAGACGGATTTCCTGCGTGAAGAAGTGCCGGGTGACTGACGACGCCCCGATCTGCACGATTTCCACGGAGACGTACACCTAGGTGGCGACCCGGATGGACCCGGAGAAACTAGGTCCTTCTTGCCGACTTTGGTGGCAAGCAAGGAGACTCCGCCCTTTCCTCTACCGGCAGGCTTGGCGCGTGGAGTGTCGGAACGAGGCTGCATATCGAGTTCGTGAGACAGCTTGCACGCCATTAATCTCTGTCTCACGAACGCTATAATCTCATCGACGGTAGGGAACTCGCTGCTTGCATGGGCAAGCTCGAATTGCCGTCTGGTGACGGGGTCCAAAGCTCGGAGAGCTAGTGTGGACAGGATGACGTCCGACTCATCCTCCAAAGCCAAAGCCTGAAACGACTCGCCTCCCTCACCAACCTCGGCCAAATATGAAGCATACTTCGCGCGTTCGCCGCCAGACGTAGGGTATTTGTGGTTCAAGACCCTTTGCAGGCATCTTGAAGCGAGAACGCGCGGATTATTATATTCGCGCACCAGCGCGTCCCAAGCCGGCTGATAGGAGCTGGCATCGAACGGGAACCCGGCTAGCAGCGACGCGGGCTCCCCACTAAGGGCACTCTTTAAAGTGTGCATCTTGTTCACGGGAGCCAATTGCGTGTTGTCGTGAAAAAGAGCGATGAACGTATCCCGAAATCGCGTCCAGGTGGATAGTTCGCCGCCGAGTTTGGGGATTTGAATGTTTGGAAGTTAGGACGGGTACGTCGGAGCGGCTTGGCCCTCTGAGCGGTGGAATCCCGTTGAGGCCTCATTTTGCGGTACCGCACCTCGGCCTGTCGCAGGTCGTTTCGTAACATGCTATAATCTGCTTCCCAATCGGACGGCATCACAGAAGCTCCCGGTGACGCGTATGCGGAGTCCAACTCATCCCAAATCTCCTTGAATTCGGCCCAAAGGGACTTGCACTCGTCATAATCAACTTCGAAATTGATGAACGCGTCATCGTCCGTGGCGGTGACGAGTGCAAGAGAGCCCAATTTGAGGAGACCCCGCCTAACGCACCGTAGCTTGCGGCCCAGTGACCGAACTCTATCGATGTCGGCATCTGACTGGTCATTTGAACCCATTTTTTTTATTTTAAACTAAAATGAATGAAATAATATGTTGTTACAGTTTTAGCGATTCACGATCGAAGTAGAAAAATGTACAGAACGATGTAATGAATATATATAAATAAATATGATTACACAACACAATCATTCACATAAATACAAGCATGCATAACAAATAAATTATTATTATTTTTTACTTTTAGAAATAATGACAATATATTAATAAACCACACTCACACAATAAATACACACTCAATCAAACACACATGCAAATACCACTAATAATAAATTAATTTTAAAATCGATAATTCAAATGAATAAAGCCAACTACACATGTACTATAAACACTGAGTGCATTAACCTATAATGCCTAGTAGTGTTTCTGCAGAAGGTATTATGCTTCAATAACAGACAGGCCTCCCGTGTCTCTTTAAACCTATTGGCTCTTTTTAAATTATTAGGCATATTAACATACCAATCATATGCTAATTAATATAAATAATTATTAAGACAATTAAAAGTGGGCGAAATGTCTCACACAAAAATTTTTTTAATAAGTCTCATTATATTCCACACTGAGATCCTCATCCGGATTGCACCATTTTTTTTACATCGGGACCTGCTCGTGCTATACTGCTGGTGTCCCGAGTGTAATTTTATGATTAAAGTTAATGTGTGGAAAAGGGGGGCTGAAAATTGTGAGACACTTTCTGCTCATAAAAATATGCATGTATATTTTTCTTTTTATTCACTTAGTTAGTTCCCTGGAGGGGCAATAATGATTAATGTGTTTGGTATAACTTATTTATATGTAATAATATAGATCAGAAAAGTGGGGTGGTCTCATGGACTAATGGAATGTGCTTATCTGGTGAATGACGTTTTCGCCCCCCGACTTTATATAAATTCAAAAATCAACCGTGAAAATCGGATTACTTAAATCCGACAACTATATTGTTGCGATTTTTCAAGACTTTCTTGTTCTTTTAGTCAAGCCCTACTGTGAATAAATAACACTGTTTTGAATGAAGACAACAAGACATAGGTTCAAATTCGATACACCTAAATTCATACACTGGGAGAAAAACAATTTCCAATGAATTCCAAAAGAAACCATCACTGTAGAAAAATATGAGAATCAGGGTATTAAGAAAAAAATAGATTGTAGCGACACCGCTACCTATTGGTCTATGCTGTAACTACTACAGCCACCATAACTGCTATGGCCTGGCATAACACAGCCTACCAGCTAACACGGGAACTACTACTGTTGTCACGAAAACACCATATATTAATATTTATACTATTCCTTCTATATACCGTAATTTCACATATATAACAACTACATATGATATATATGTATATAAGTTGACCGTAAAAATTGATATATAAGAAGATAGTCAGGGTTGCGGTCAAAAGTGAAACAAAAATAGTTTACAACTATTTATTTTCCGACGTTTCTTTTCACTTTGCAGGGCTTCATCAGGGCTAAAATGATACAATGATAAGAATAAAAACAAGTAACAATGGCAAGAGTAAAATTTCTTTATAAAAATATGTAAAATATAAAGCTAAAAAAGTACAGGAGATGCACATAAAACAAAAACAATACGGAGAAGGAAAAAAAATTATAGAGATAAAATAAACGTCATGAAAGAATAATTATAA
>NW_027108903.1:48270-49915 GCF_000696795.3 Halyomorpha halys | reverse complement strand
TTACTACTTCCCAGGAATGTTTGGCCATCTGCAGTGACAAAGACATATGCATTCTTTACAATGATGTCATTTAATAGATATAATTTTACTATAGCCGCATCTAATAAGGAAGGAATTTCAAGGGAAACTTCTCATGTTGTGGTGCCAAGCATACACCAAAGTAAGTTTTTATGAACTTGTATTTGGTTTTTATTACTTACTTTATTTTTATTTTATTACTATTTTTGTATCGCCTTAAATTAATTAATATAAGTTAAAGTTGAGTAATAAGTTAATGAATAATAATAATAAATAATATAATTTACAAAATATCAAATCATAACTTTATTGCACTACAAAGGTTAAACTTTTTTTTAAATATTAAGTAAGACTATTATGTAAAAGATCAACTTTCATTGTGGAGGAGAACTTCCATATTTTTCTAGATTTTTGAAAATGGTGAGGTGAACATCAGTTTATCTAAAGAACTGAATGTAAGTCACCCTACTATATTTTCAATCAGGAAACATTTGACACTTATTTGAGATCTTTTAGAAAAGAGGATTTGTTAAAAATTCAGAAATTCTATTACTCTATCGACAAAGTAATCAATGAGTTACTGAAATGGTTTAAAACCCAATTAAACCTCTCTCTAGTCTCATCTTGCTAGAGCGGATGGTTTTTTAAAGATCTATTTGATGTTTTACTAAACGATCATCAAAACAAGACATTTCCAGTGTTAGGATTCAAATATTTTCTTCTAGGCTTAACATTAGTTTTATAAACATAGGAAAAGCTGAGGGCTGAGGAAGTGCCTTCAGCAACATCTGACTACTGTTTATCTAAGTTTTGACCTGCATTTTGAGAAGGATATTGTAAGAATGAAGTCTTTGATGCTAATGAGATAGTTTTATTTTATGAACACTATAAACTTCAGTTTATTTCACAAACCAAATTAAATAAAGCAATTTATTTGTGGATGGTTTCTCTAATTGACATATGAATAAATAAACATATGATTTCTATACCTCATCTTGATCAAAATGAAAATAATTTTATTTTATTTACTCATTTGATGGAGAATGAGTGTGTTTTCATATGTGCTGTTTAAAAGTTATAAACCAAAAACTGAAAAAAGCTCAAAAACTTTAGCTGTTTACAACAACCCGCTGCCGCCTTGGCTTACAACTAGGAATTGAGCAAACTTAGGATACAATTACCAGACATTAAATGAACAGATTAAAATCATTTTCAGCTTTCCAACCAGGTCCCCGATTAACTGGTATAACTAAGGACATCTCCTTTTTTAGATAACAAGTAAATGACTCGGAAAACCTCTGTGGGATTCTACCTGTCTTAAAATAATCATTAAACTAACATAATCTAGGAGGTTACAGAGGGATTAGTTGGGAATGTCCTAGTGTTTTAAACCGAACTAATTTTTCTATAATGCACGTTCCTCAGAATTGACCGCGTTTTCTAACATTCCATGATATATGATATAAAATCTAAATGATAAAGATAAATTCATTCTCCATAAAGTACTTAGTATTACTGAGTATTCTTGTTAGAAATCTTGCCTCAATTTTTCTGTGTCTTGATCCATGTCGTTGATAGCAGAATTCTAATATGTTAAAGTGACTCTGAAACACTCCAGGGTTATGAG
>NW_027108903.1:44701-46140 GCF_000696795.3 Halyomorpha halys | reverse complement strand
ATGCCACTGCTGCCAATAAACATCTCTTTTTTTAAAAATTTTATTTCATATATGTATACAAAATTAATGGTGGAACCATTTAATTTTTTTTTTGGGGGACAATGACATTTCAAAACGTGGCGCAGTCCAGCACTCGGTTCAGTGCCTTAAGATGGGGCTACACCTTATCCACCAGCATCCGTCCGGTACGTCCAAGACGCCTGGTCCGCATCCGTCCGGTTGTCACCTCCAGTGCGCAGCCTAGTCCAGCCCTGCTGGTCTCAAACTGCTTCTTCGCTGTCATCTTCATCTTCCATTGGTGGCTCGCCGAGCCCTTCCCAATGTAAAGTGCGTTGGCCCAACCACTTCCCTCCAACCGTAGATGAATTCCCTGAAGTACGGGTAGTTATCCTCCTCTATCAGCAGAGGGAAGTCCGACTCGGGAAGGGCGAAGATCCCGCTTTTTCTTGACAACCTGGTATGGTGTCCTTCAATCGCGGTGCAGTCCAATACCACGTCCTCTGCTGTTTCCGGGACCCCACACGTCGTGCACTGGGGGTCGATGTTCTTTCCGAAGCTTTGCAGCTTTCCCCGGAATCCTCCGTGTCCTGTCAGGATCTGCGAGACCCAATAGTCTGAGATGACCCAACCTGCTCTCAATCTTGAGTGGACGGTGGGGAAGAATTTCCTCAGCGTCGCACCCTTTTCGCTTGTTCACCACCGTCCATTCCACTCCTCAATCGACTCTTCCCGCAGGAACTTCTTCCAAAGGTTCGAGGTCTTGCCGATCCTCTCTCGGAGTCCTGCCGGTAGCACTCCCAGCCCCTGTACTCCCAGTCCTATACGCCTTCGTGACCCTCAGCAGAGCCAGTCATTGCGTAGTGGGCAGTCTCTTCTTCTGCTCCTGCGTGAGGGTTTGACTCCACGCAGGAGATGCGTACCTCAGGATATCCAACACCACTCCTTTGTATATAGTCATTTTAGCGGGGTACCAGAGGCCCCAGAAAGCACCCCCTATACTGCTCAGCCCGTTAAGTGACAGAGTCACCCTATCCCTCAAGTATGCCAGGTGAGGGGTGGTGTCGAAGCCTCATCCTCACTCCAAGGTATGTCACCTCCTCACCCAGCCCCACCTTCTCTCCCTGTATTTCCAGAGTGATAGAGTGAGCCCTGTCCGTGGAGCCTTTTAGGAGTATGGCCTGAGTCTTAGCTGCGACCATACTTAACCTTCTCCTCACGCACCACTCTCCAACCAGACTAGCATATCTCTCCGCTTCGTTCTTCAATCTGGCTCTGCTATTCCTGGCCACAGTGACTGCCAGGTCATCGACGTAGGCCGTGGCAAGGAACCCTCTATCTTGTAGTTCACCCAACAACTTATTGAACACCAACTTCCACAGGGCCGGCCCAAGAACCGAACCCTGCGGGCAGCCTCTCTCGATCCTTCTCTCGACCTCGGA
>NW_027108903.1:39350-42102 GCF_000696795.3 Halyomorpha halys | reverse complement strand
TATGACTGCACAGCAGAATGTTGTTATATGAGCGGTACAAGTCTGGTTATCCTGTTGCTTTGTTGAAAGAAAATGATGTGCTAGCATTACATTCTTTTTGGTACTTGAATTTTCTCTAAAAGATCATCATAAGTTAAATTGAAGTTTTGTGTACCTGAATAACTGCAAACTTTCATTATGTTCTTCATTTTTACTTAATTTTTTAATTGTTTATAACAATGGAATAACTCTTTATTTGGTTTGAATCAATCAAAAGGTTGGATAAATGCTAAGCTAACAAGGTTTAAATTTGAAGAACATACTGTTAGAGTAATGTAATTATTTGCTTGAATTGTACTTATAATTTGATTTATTACTGTAAACTTTTCACTTCTCTACTTACTTAGTTGGCTTTTCAAAAAGTCACTTTAGTCTTTGACAAAATATAAAACTTTTTCTTGATAAAAGAATTTTAAGATAAGCTGGTGTTTCTTTTAATTGGTTAGAGGTACAGTTATGGAAATGGCACTTTCAATTATCGTGTAATATTTTTCATAGCATCATTTGGAGTTTTAAATGTTTTTTTTTGTTTTGTTTTTTCCTATGCCACAGGTAGTGGGCTATTACGCCATTTTCCATCTCGTAGCCCAATACAATTTGACTCTTCCTCTTAGTTGGTCCGCATCTCGCTCAACATCCTCCAGACCAACACACGCCAAAAGATGGTCCCCATCCATGTCCCCCATGTTGCATAGAGGACATTTTGGGGAATCTACGATGCCAATTCGATGGAGGTGTTTTTGGAGCAGATCATGTCCTGTTACTAGCCAAAACAGGCCACTCTCTCAGCTCTGCTAAGATTGCGGGGATTCGTTTTATTAATTATTATTATTATTATAATTAATATTAGTTTTAAATGTAGGATTGTTATATAATTGTTCACAAGTTATTTGGGTTTTATTTCAGGGAATCAACATAGAATATTATTCAGGTACCACTGTATTTTAAATTTGTTTTTATTTCATTTATTTTTAGTGAAGTTCTGTTAAATGCCACATTTATTGTTACTGGTGGAATTTTTAGTTTTCTTTTCTTTTCTATTCTTTCTAATTTGTCTCCCTAATGAGGGTTATATTTTTATACAGTTATCTTGTTAATTTCACGAATTGCCAGTAATTGAACAATGATTAAAAAATTAAAAGAGTAAATTACCCCTCTAGTTTTTTGTTTACATTTCAGTTTTATTATTTATAATCTCTATTACTTTTATACATTAATTATTAATTTAAACTTTATGATATGTCTGTAATTGAAATGATATATTGATCTATTTTTATTAATTAATTTCTAAAATAAACTGGAGTAAATTACTTAATATAACGATTGGAGAGGTTTGTCGGGGGGTGCGGTCAGCAAATAAAAACATAAATAACCAAAACAATATTTATTTATTTTATGCCAATGTTTAAGACAATAAATAAATATTGTTTTGTTTATTTATGTTGTTCTTTGCTGACCGCACCCCCCAACAAAGCTCTCCAATACGTAATCTATGGTCAACTATCTACACCTCATTACTTAATATAACATTTGATATAGTTTATTATGATAAATTATGCAGTATAATGAAAGCTTAATGTCAATTTATATTGAGTTTTATTTATGATTTAATCATTGCTGTAAAAGATATAATAATATTACTAAATTATCTGTTTTATTGTTCTAGATGGAAGCACAGCTGCTGAAGATCATGGTATGTTTTACAATTATTTGTAATTTTAGTTGTGTTTAGACAAAATTATACTAACATAAAAAGTAGTGGGGCTACCTTTATAGTTTCACTGACTGCAATTGTTTTTTGACTTTGAGATGAGACCTGTGGCTGACGCGTACCGAAAAGTTGAGGTTTGCAAATAACATCTAATTTTTAATACTCTCTTTTATTTTCATTAAGAAGTTATGAAAGACCCCGAAAAATGATATTTTTAAATTTTGAAGGATTTATATAATTTTAAAATCTTGTATTTATGAGAGAATTCATTTGCAGATACGTTCTATTTAAAAATAAAATGTTCTGTTGTTTAAATTTGATGATTTCTGGGTCAAGTGTCAATCCAGAAGAGCCCAAGTTCATTCACACAACACCTATAACATGATTGGCTGTTTGAGAACCAGTGGAAATGGGTCAATATAAATTTCAGAATGTGGATCTACCTCTGGAATGTGGATCACCTATCAAGGATCGGTAAAAGTTGTGGAAAGAAGATATTCCTTGAGAATAGCATGCGAATTGTTAAAACTCAATTTTATTATAACATTGTAATGACTGTTATTGTTAATAACAGGTGTTATTCAGCAAACATATGTGAATTCTCTATTGCTCTAAGTATCAAGAAGACCTTCATCAGATCTGTTCGTATTTATTGGGCCTTGTCCTTCAGAAGAACACCCTTATGTATGGGTATATAGATGTAATGAGACACATCTTGAGGAAGAGCCAGACTGAGGAGACCAAGGGCCACATCGGTCCATAACCCTAGGAGTAGTATTAGTAGTTCTTATACATTCAATATCAATAAGACATAGTATTATCTTCGGTACTGCTAAGGTGTGAACTATGTGTTTCACTTGGTGTTACCCACAGTGGGGTAAAAAACTATCTCATAAAACATCTCTTACTTTATTATCTAGGCATGTGGCAGCATTTCCTTTCGCCAATCAAAAAAAAATCCGTATGAAAAATATTCAAACACCTTGTGGCTATATTTTATTG
>NW_027108903.1:36553-38366 GCF_000696795.3 Halyomorpha halys | reverse complement strand
TAGCTTGGCAAACAGGTTTATTTTGTGTCTGTACCAACTCTAGTTTCATATGAGTCAAGAACCAATAGGTATGATATAACTGCATTTTTGAGTTCATAAAGTTGGATTCTGGAATGCGTCTGCACAACGTGCTGCAGAGCACTAGCTTGGCAGACAGGTTTCTTTTGTGTCAGTACCAACCCTAGTTTCAAATTAGTCAAAAACCAAGAGGTTTGAAATACTTGCATTTTTTGATTTTTTAAAGTTGAAATTTGATACGCGTCTGCACAACACGCAGCACAGTACTAGCAGATTTCTTTGGTTTCGGCACTAACTCTTTTTTCAAATGAGGCAAAAAACAAGAGGTATGAAATAATTGCATTTTTTGAGTTCATAAAGTTAAAATTTTAAACGCGTCTGCACAAAGTGCGGCACAGCACTAGCTTAGCAGACAGGTTTCTTTGGTTTCGGTAATAACTCTTGTTTCAAATGAGTAAAAAAACAAGAGATATGAAAAAACTGCATTTTTGAGTTTATAAAGTTGAATATTGGAACACTTGTACGCGCAGCACAGTCCCAGCTTGGCAGACAGGTTTCTTTTGTGTCGGTACTAACCCTAGTTTCATAAGAGTCAAGAATCGAGAGGTATGAAATAACTGCATTTTTTGAGTTTTTTTTACTTTTTGGAACGGCCGCCATTTTTATACTCTCCTGAACTGGATTAGCACTCATCAATTTTGACTCCTAACTATAATTAGTATTCATTATTAAATTTGGAAATTGGGGTGAGATAACTGCCTTTTTTTTCCACGGGCTCTTGTACTATATTTACCGTCCATGCCTTTTCCTAACCACAGTGTTCCTTCTACCTTCTTTATCTCGTCTACCTATCTTGTTCTTTGTCTGCCTCGGTTCCTTTTCATATCCAAGGGACTTGTTGAGGGACCATGTGTGGCATAAGGCATCACAGGTAATATACAGCTATTGAAAGCTAATGTAAAGAATTTTAACTACCTGTATCTAAGTAAATTTAAGGCCTTAGAACATGAAATTTTAAGCAGATATACCCTTATGTGATTTGAGATAGTGTCTAAATCTTCATTAAAATTGTACTTTAATGAGCTGAGGTATAACAATTTCAAAAAATGCCATTTTTCTTGGTAAGATACTTGTTCTCGTAGTTCTAGCAATTGACTGGCACGAAGGCTAAACAGATAAACCAAATGAATTGAAAATTTGCATACATATGTATTTTGTACTATTGTAGTGCCTTTTGTATCATTTGTAACTATTCGGTGTCTTGAAAAAATTTTAGAAATAAAAAACATGTTTTCATTACACATTTTGCCCTATAAAACTTTTCACCTCAACATCTTAACTAATAAAAACAAACAACTTCCTAGGAAAGAAAATCAAGAATATTTTATATTCAGGCTAACAATTTTACACAAAAGAAACATAAAAACAGTGAATTTCTAAATATATCACCTTGAAATTAATAACATTTTCATAGTAAGCTTCAAAGTTGGGCAAAAATTAACTATAGTTGAAACTAATAGCTAAAATTGTCATTATTTATCAATAGTTCACTTATGAATATCTATGGGTTGTATCTATGGAAATTTTAGCTATCAGTTTCAACTATAGCTAATTTTTACCCATCTCTGACAAGCTTTACTTATGTTTAAATATCTTAAATTTTTCCTGATTTATCCATAATTACTTTATTGTGATTCAATTTTTCAGAATGCGGTACCAGATACGCTTTCAATAATTTTGAAACTGCTATATCACATGGAAGAAAAACAGTTCGTTCTGAATTTCCCTGGCATGT
>NW_027108903.1:33089-34453 GCF_000696795.3 Halyomorpha halys | reverse complement strand
AAAAAAAAAAAATCCTTGTCCGGGTAAGATTGGTTTAAATGCCCCAGAGTGATAAATGTCCAGTAACTTACCCATTTGTACACACTTTAAAGAAAATGCTATTAACCAATTTTCAGGTCTCTAGTCCCCACTGTGTCCCATAATTAGCCAATGTATCTTGAAAGGATATAATTTGTAAGCAGTTTAAGTTTATATTTGTTTTAAACACTGTATGTCGGAAAATGTTCTCGATTTTACCATGGATTTCATGAACTATCAACAGGGATTTTTTTATGCCTCTCCATCATTTAGAACATTGAGTTTAGTTGCTATTTTCTGGGTTAAATAAAAAAAAAGCATGAAAATTTGGAGAAAAATGAGTATAGCTCTCTGAAAGGAATTGACCAGGAAAAAACAGTCATAGGACATCTCTACCTTTCTGCTCTAGGTTGAGATGTTTCAAAGTAATTGTTCTTTTTTTTTTTTAATTTAATACAATTTATTCATTATTTTTTATTGGAAAAAATAGTTTTAAATATAGTTTCATATTAATATACACTAATATGGAAATAATCATTAACACATCAAAAGACAAAACTTGATGTAATAACTAAATATGTAGTAGATTTAAAACTTTTGAACTTTGTGAAGTCCTAATGACTGCCCGTTTTAAGAAGTTAACTCTTTGGGACAGACAATGGAAGTGACCATCTGCAGACTTACGTTGATTTTGTATGTTTTCTACAAAATAAAATCTGAAGGCTTGTGTATTAGGATATATAAGACATGTAAACATTGGTTAGTGTATGTCGTATCTATCTCATAGCACAAATAACTGCACTTCTGCATTGTTTTCTTGTTTGGTCTGGTTTAAAGGATTAAAACCTTGTGGTCATAAACGCCTATGGATTGTTATAATTATAAAGCACGTGCACACACACATACATGATTCCAACACAAAATTAAAACCAAAGAAGATCTTTAATTTAGAAAGGAGATGATGAGCTTCTAAAAATTTAAACTCCAACGTGATTTTGCTTCCTCATCTTTGAGAGCTTCAGATAAAGTAGGGGTCAGTCCTATTTTCTGTTTGTTGTTGGTAAATAGTGAGGGCATTCTTCAAAAATATGTTTAATCATGAGAATGGACTGAAATGGACTGTCCATTCTCATAAGAGGAATCCTATGATGAAGAGAACAAGAATATGCCCAACTTCTGCATTGCCAAGCCATCGATCATAAATGGACTAGCAAATCTTGAATTTTCAATAAAGTATCAGTGAAATATATAACTACAAATGAGATTGAACTATAGTTGGCTTTAGAAGCAATAATTATTACTAAGTACTGGCCATTTGGTCCATCATTCCAACTCCATATCACATG
>NW_027108903.1:30072-32824 GCF_000696795.3 Halyomorpha halys | reverse complement strand
CTACTACAATTATAATCCCACTAGCAGCCTTGGCATAGCTTTTGTGCTAGATATCTTTACCCTTTGGTTTCTTTCTCTGTTGCAACCATGTCAGCCTAAGCTGAAGGATTTCAATGAGTGATTCGTCGATTGTCTCTATGTTCATAGATATGTCTGAAACATTAAAGTTTGAAGAACACAAATTAATACCAAGGTTTTGTGACATTTTGTTCCCACAAGTGTAGGGATACTTAAATTATATTGTAGGTACTATCCTTTATCCCTGCAGCGGGCATTAATGCGATGGGGTACCCCAAGTTCCCCAATTAAGTTGATGAGAGAGAGTATATTTTTATACACCCTTAGCCATTTAGCCACATCTTGAGTACCCTCCACTTAGCTTGGGTGTCTAAAAGGTTTGATAGAATTAAGGGACCCTGCTTCTGACATCTGTGTCCCATTGTACTCTCCAGGAGGCACCACATGGAGGTGACAGATGGGGTAGGGATAAGGATAAGTAGGGGAAGGAATTCACAAGCAGTGAATTAGGGAACTATAGCTCGCCTTCCCACACCCATCCCCCACTCGAGTCTTCCTGTTGCCCTACCCATTTTACACCCCAGCACTACACTCTCAATCAACTTTAATAATTATATTTCTGAAATGCTAAAAATCATAAAATTATAACTTATTCTCCAAGTTTAGGTTTGATCATGGCCAGGTATATAATGTAGACAAGAATTCACTTTTATTTGGTAAATTGTTAGGATTTGCTCATTATAGTTAAATAATTATTATAATAGTTAACAGCTATTTATTTTCTCACATTTCGTCCCACTTTGTAGATCTTCATCAGAGCTGTTCAAATTGATAGGTTTTGAGACTTTTTACAATATTGTTATACTTTTTATTTAAACTGTTGACAATGTACCATATTATGTTACAAAGATATGAATATGAGAATTGATTTTGAATGAATTTGAATTTTATTTTTATTCCTATTTTATACTAGAAAACTCAACTTTTAACTCGTGAAGACTACCTCAAAATTCACGGTTTAGAAAAATTAAAAAAGGTGCTTTTTAAAAAGGATTATATAAAATATTCTTCCAAAATGATCTTTTATTTTTCTTAAAAATACCCGATATTTTAAATTATTTAATTATTAATTTTAATTGATTACCTTTTATTACTACATACATTAATCAATGTGTGAACTGAAAACCACTTAGGTTAGATAAACAAAGTACTTTAATACTAAGAGCATTGCACATTTTGTTAAAAGAAAATATTTTACAGATAGTTAAAGTTTGTAGGATTTACTTCACGCTGTTACATTGCTTTCAGGAAATTTTCAACATCATTATTTTTGCTAAGTTAGATCTCTTGGGACTTTGTAGTCCGTAGCAAAGTGCCACTCACCATTGGACCCATAGTTTTTTCCAGACTAATACATTTTAATCTCATTTTGTGGGGACTTTGAAGGGATTAAATTAGGATTTTCAACTAATTTTGGTATTGAAATCTGAAGCAAAGCATTCTGTCTGATCTAAACTGATCTTATAAATCATCCAAATGGCCGTCCCACCTAAAGCATTTCATCCTTCTGAAGTATCAAGTATCATTCAAAGATTACCCACCCACAAAGCTCCTGAACATGATCTAATAACATCCCATATCCTAAAATTTCTTCCTCGGAAAGCCATCCTATACCTCACCTGCATATATAACACCGTACTCCATTCCACATATTTTCCTGACCCATGGAAATTATCTATAGTTAAAATGATTCCCAAATCCCAAAAGCCGCCAGAATATCCATCATCCTGCCATCCTATTTCCTTATTACCGATCATGGACAAAATCTTCGAAAAACTGATTTTGAAATGCTTCCACCCCATCCTAGATTCCAATCATACAATCCCTAATCATCAGTTTGGATTTCGAACATCCACATTCTTCTTTGGAGCACGGAAGTCTTTTTCGATTTAGAACAGGCTTTTGATTGAGTGTGGCACCCGGGACTGCTTTATAAACTCTGTAAATTCCTATCTCCTACATACTTTCTCATCATCTGTTCCTTTCTCATTGATAGATTCCAAGTAAATCACAATGGTTTCTATTCATCCCTCTATGTTTAGTCTGCAGGTTTTCTTCAAGGTAGTATCCTTGGTCCCATCCTCTATACTGTATATACAGCTGATATCCTAACACTAACCTCACCACGTATGCCGATGACATGCATGTGCTCGCAGTTAATAATAACCCTTTAATTGCATCCCAAACTCTCCAATCCCATATCACAGCCCTCGAAAGAAAGGTGTCGAAATTGGAGGATTAAAATAAATCCCATCAAATCAGCTTTACCCTTGTTCAGGTCACTTTTATTCCACTACCCCAATTCTATTAATTCTAAACTAAAAATTCCAAACTCACAGTATTTCAACAGTGTAAGAATCTCTAAGTGAGCTATTGCTTAGAGGTTATGCCTAACTACTGCAGTATAATCTCTTTGATTAGAGAAGTTTGTCGGGGGGTGAGGTCAGCAAAGAAACTTTTTTCCTATATAAAAGATACTTTGGGTTCAAATTAAGAACTTTACTACTTAATGGATAATAGAATTTTATTTAACTTTTATAATGTAAAAGACTCTTAATCTCAGGGCGTGTTGTTGCTAGGCAATCAGAAACAGGCATTTACAATAATTACAATTAATTAACTTAATAACTCTTTATACATGAATCTATTTTTATGTATAGCAAAACTAACCAAG
>NW_027108903.1:23045-29407 GCF_000696795.3 Halyomorpha halys | reverse complement strand
GTGTCTATCAGAAAACATAGTGTCTATTTCACCTAATATATCAAACAGTGTTATGAAACATTTATTGACAGTTACAAGTGCAAAACTAACTATTCTTAAATATAACAGTGCTTATCTTACTTTGTTATAGTAAAGCAGTAAATCCTTTATTTAAATTTATCATTTATTTGTTTTCACCCTCTACCAAACACAATAGTTAATACCCAAATAAATTATCCAAAGAACTCAGCTTATTCTGGGCATAGTGTAAGGGTGTCCCTAGGACAATCAGGCTGTGGCCCTAACAACCCTTCCTCATAAACCTACCAACTGCCCTATAGTTTTCTTTAATAATGTTGCTTTTACCCCCTGTCGAACAGATTCGCTACCTTGGACTACATCTGGACAAACAATTAACCTGGAATCCTTACACAAGACTGAAAAGACAAGAAACTGCATGTCGATTTAGACTATTACAGCACTTACTGGAAAAACGGTCTAAACTTCCATTTCGTTACAAAAGATTGATCTACATGACTGTAATAAGGCCAATCTGGACATACAGAGTTGAGCTTTGGGACTCCTCTAAACCTTGGAATTCCTTTCACATGCACTCCTTACAATCCAAAATCTTTCATAAAATCCTAAATGCTCCTTACTTTGTCACAAATAAAATCATACATAAAGACCTTAATGTTCCATATATAACTGATCTAGCACCCCCCCCCCACCCAAACCCACTAGTTTCTAACCTTGCTTCCTCTTCCATTCCTGACAATCCTCCAAGTCCCCTGAAAAAAAGATGGCCATGAGATCTGCTTATGTAAAATATCATTATAGTGCTGCCAATGGGTAGTTTCTCTACAGGCCTGTATCACTCCATTTTAATCTTACATCAAGTTTACTTAATGTAGTTTGTATGTAGCAATAAATAAATAAAAAATAAATCATCCTTCTCCTCACCTTATTGATTGTGGGTTGGTGCATATGTATTAATAGTCTTTAATATTGTGAAGTTCATAAATCATAAATATGGGTCTTCTTAAAGTCTGAATTGATCTCCTAACGTTCAAGAGAAAAATTAATTATGGCATTTCCTAACTTTATGAAATGCTATAATTTAGAGGACATTAAAATAATTTACAAGAAACAAGAAAGAATATAACTGATATGGACTATTCATGTATTAAACTTTTTATACATCTGTCCATTTCTTAATTCAGGTATCCTGAGTGTATATTGAATTTTATTTATGTTAGTGTGGAAAAGGGGTGTCAAAATTGTGAGAATTTTCTGGATATTAATGCATATATTTTTTATAAGACCAAGTAAAATCCTTGAAGGGGCAAACTATGGTTAGTGTGATAGCTGAAATATTATATTATTTCGATTATAGACATTAGTATTGGGTGGTCTCGTATATTATGATATTGGCTTATCTGGGTGTGACGTCTTCGCTGCCGTACTCACGTCTTCTTCGCTCCCCTTGTCCAGATTCAGCTGTGGGTGAAAATGAATGTGAAACTATGTATCTTTGCCGGGTGTCAGAAAGATGTGATACTTTCTCAGAGGCTGGCCAGCATGTCCTGGACTCTGGCATGATAATAGGGGCAGGCCAGGTTCTAGCTTGTTTGGTGCATAGTTTGGGGCTGCATTGCAGTCGTGGGGTCCTCTGGTGGCCACGGCAAGAGGGTCATCAGAAAATGTGACCCCGACCCTGACTTTATACAAAAAGAACCAAAAAATTAGGATTATGTAAATCCGATAAACTTCATGTACTAGATTTAAGTGATCATTTTAATATTTGTATAATATTTTTTTATATTTGCTTAGTTTTAAGAACTGATTAAGTAATTAATAATGATATAGGCCTAAAAAACCCGAAGATTCAATGCCGCTTCCACCAATTTTTGCTCTCTACATAAATCCTTCCAGTGACGTTACTCCAAATACAATTCTACGAAATCAGTTTTAATGCAATCCTCCCATCTACGTTTAGGTCTATCCCTAGGATGTTTACCCTTTTTGGTTCAGTGTTTATTAACATTTTAGAACTCTGTTACTAAGCTAATATTTATATTTGCCGGGTGCAGTTCCTTTAATTCAGTGTTGTGTAGCCTTCTAAATTATCCCAT
The DNA here is from genome assembly GCF_000696795.3 of Halyomorpha halys. Lineage (NCBI taxonomy): Eukaryota > Metazoa > Arthropoda > Insecta > Hemiptera > Pentatomidae > Halyomorpha > Halyomorpha halys. The sequence goes on along the minus strand of NW_027108903.1, from coordinate 27,293 downwards.
TTATTTGTTCTTTTTCGGTCCAAATATTTTACATAATACTTTATTTTTGTAAATCTTAAAGCGCTATTCATCCCTTAGTGTAAGAGGCCATGGTAAGGTAACAGCCATTATCAGACAAAAATGTTGCTAATAAAATACTTAAAAATTATTACACATATAAGAAGATGGTCAGGGTTGCGGTCTAAATAGTTGTAAACTATTTTTGTTTCTCTACTGACCGCAACCCTGACCATCTTATATATCAATTTTTACGGTTAACTATATATACATATAAAAAATTATTACATTTTCAGTTTTGTATTTTATGTCGTTTTTTTAAAAATGTATTTAAATAATTGTATATTTATATAAATTGGGAAATTTCTCTCATTCTAGTTTTAATAACATTAGATAACATCAAAAGCAATAAAAAAAATTGAAACTTTGTTGAGCAAAAGTTTGAAAATTAATCATAATAAAGAATATACTTTCAAAAAGTAATTATATTCTTACTTGTAAGTACTATAAACAGTATTATAAAATACTAAGTAAATGGCCTAGATCTAATGTTAAAATATAATGTTAAGTAATGTCTGTTATTGCCATGTAGCAATAATGGTCCACAATATAATATTAAAATAAAATCAATTAATTGCATAACTAAAGCAATTTAGAACTAATCCTAATATTTTTCAAATCTAAATCTAACAAATACCATTACATTCAGTGAAAAGTCAAAGTTCATTCTATTTACTTTAAAATAGGAAGGAAATATTATAATATATTTCATTTAATTTTATTTTTAGCTGCTCATTGCGTTTATAATGAAACCTCCTTTGAATTAGATAAAGCTACTTTTACTGTAGTAGCCGGAAAATATAATGTCTCCTGGGAGAACAGAGATCCAGATGAGCAAAGATTTAAGGTATTTAATTGAATGTATTTATAAATAAATTTGTTCTTGGTTTCTGATTTATAACTACTGTTCATTGTTGTTTTCTATTGAATTTCAATTTTAGACCACGTATTAGATCCCACAGCAGAAAAAAAAAATTTTTTTCTCATTCCTTGGAGTTTGCGGTTATTATATTTGAAAGAACTTTATTTAGATGACTTAACATTCTGCCGCAAGATTAAAGGGAAACATGATCGAAATATATGAATGCTGCATTTAAATTTCATCTGATGATAAAAGTTGTTAAAATGCTTCTTTTTTTTTTTCTTAAAGAACTATTCACCTTTTAGGTTAGGTAATAAGTCACATATCTACTCAACCAGATCTGTCTCATTCATATCCACAACACGAATTCAGATTAAATTAAGAATGAAAAAATTTTGATTGATAAAAAAGAATGAAAAACGAAGAAGTAGCAATTAGAGATCTCCTGTTACATTTTTTATTGTCCAGCTGAAGATAACAAAGCTGCTGATGGCCTTTCAGGATATGTTCTTGCATTAGAGGGAACATTACTAAACTGAATTCATTGCACGAAGGTCTATGTCATCCTAGAGAGACAAGATTATATCATTGTGTTAGAAGTAAAAACCTACCCTTCTCACCAGAGAATTCTTTTCTAACTGTGCAGATCCTTAGCCGCCTCCACGAGCTTCCTCCATCTCTGTTGATCTTGGGAGATACCTTCCAGTTTATTACACAGTATTCAGGATCCTATTTACTATTTGTGTTTTGGCCTCCCTCTTGGTCTAGTTCCTATGATCGAGGTGTTCTTAGTTAGGAAGAGAGGGGCTGTTGGATGACATCTTGCCACATGCCCAGCCCACTGTAACCTCTTCACTTTTATAGCAAGAGTGACTGATTACTGCCTCTCTGATATTAATTACTCATTGCTCTTCCTTCTCCAAATCACTACTTCTTTGATCCACTATCACCCTGAAAACCTTGGGTTCAAATTTTCAATCTTTTTGTGAAGGTTACCAGTGAGGGACCATGACTCACAACTGTGCATTACTACGGGTATTATGGTAGCATTATATATCCTAAAACTACGGATATATAATGCTTAATAATCTAACTTTTGTGATATTTTCTTTGATCTTAGGATATGATTTGAGGACTACTGAAAAAAAGGCTTTATTTGCACTGAGGATTATTCAGATTATTTCACTAAGCTGGTCATTGATGGTGGTTATTATGCTTCCATTTGAAGCTATTAACTTTTAAAAATCTTTGGTTGCTTATTCGATCACTTTTTCTTCTTGGTGGATATTCAATCCAGCTTCTAATCACCTACTTTTTTTTACTTTATATTTATTGATTTACTTGTAAGCTGATATCTTCCTCCACTGTTATCAGTGAGTGAGAAAGCTAGTGCCTGGATTTCTTCTACTTTACTTCCTGTTATATCATCCCAATATGCGAGGTATTTATGCATCATTCTCATTTGCACCCCATCCAGTACTCTTAAGCATTCCGGCATTATCCACTCCAATGCCCGATTGAATAGCACCTGAGAAAGGCAGTCTCCTCATTAAAGTTCTGACCTCTTGAACCAGTACTCTAATTGGGATCCATTCATGCAAGTCCTTATAAATCACACCAATTTCTCTGGGAATCCCAGTTCCATCATGATTTTCCAGATGTTACAGTTTCTATCAGTGGAGTCATAGGCCACTTTGAAATCAATAAATATGCCGTGTACATCTTGTCCCACTTCGCATTTTTTCTCAAGTATTTGTTTCTGGATGAATATCTCTTGTGACGCTCCTAAATTGGAAGAGAAGCCTTGCTTTCATAAGATTCGTAGGCTTACACGAGCTAAGCAGCGATAATGGTGTGAGATGCATAAATTTTGCTGCTGCAAAGAATCTAGTTGTTAGTAGTACTAAGTTTCCTCACAAAAGCATCCACAAGTCGACATGGACTAACCCAAGAGACAAGTGGAAAAACGAGATCAATCATGTGTTGATTAGTAAAAGGCATACAAGCTCATATAAATCAATGGAAGCTTATATACTACCTCTTTTACTCCTCTTTCTTTCCCTTCCCAGTGTTTATCTATGAAATCTTTCAAGATCATGAGATTCAAATCTGAGTTTATAGCTCAAGCTTGAAAACTGATTGTATCTCAGGATCTTTCAATTTATTGATTTCATTTATTGCCTTTTAAAATTCTACCTCAGAAGCTTTGAACATCTTGAATTGAGCTTCTATGCTTTTTCCTATCAAAACATGACCAATCTGGTTTTTCCACTAGTCTCCTGGGCTAGTCGATGTTGACTTACAGATGTTTTTGTGTGGAAACATCGTATTTCTAACAATCAGATTCCTTGCAGCTGCAAAATCTATGCATCACACACTATTATCGCTGCTTATCTAATGTAAGCCCGGAAATATCAAGGAAACATTCTCTACCATTTTCGACATTGAAATCACCAATGACTATTTTTATGTCATGATTTTGGATTTAGTCATAAACGCATTATAATTGTTCATAGAAGTCAACCTTCAGTTCTTCACTCTTGTCTTCCATTGGTGCATACACATTGATGATAGAGATATGAAACCATCAATCTCTTGTCCTGAGTGCACTAATTTGGTCATTGACTGGTACGAAGCTAAGTACAGTGGTCATTGACAGGTACAAAGCTAAGTGCTGTGGACATTGACAGGTACGAAGCTAAGTACTGTGGTCATTGTCAGGTACGAAGGTAATGACTGTGGTCATTGACTGGTACGAAGCTAAGTACTGTGGACATTGACAGGTACGAAGCTAAGTACTGTGGACATTGACAGGTACGAAGCTAAGTACTATGGTCATTGACAGGTACGAAGCTAAGTACTATGGTCTTTGACAGGTAAAAAGCTAAGGACTGATTTTCTCGCCTTCAGACTCACAATAAAGACTTGCCACCGGTTCAATTTCCTTCATTCATCTCACCATAGAACACGTTGTATATTTCTATAGTCAATTCACTTTTCCTGGGTCATATATATGTATTTATTTATTTAATACAAGTTTTTATTTAAGTATATATATTTTATATAGTTTTCGACCGTTATAATTTGTCTGTAATCTATAAGTTAGGCCATAACCATTTTGTTTGGAGGAAGATAGTCTGAGTGGCGTTCAATAAAGAACAACTGCTTTGCTGCCAGTTGTACTTTGTACTACCATCAGACAGCCCTGCAAAGTGGGGCGAAACGTTGATTAACAATAAATAGTTTTATTTTACTATTGTGATACCTTTATTGACCGCCACCAGGATTATCTTTCTCCAACCTACTTTATACAGTCAACTATTTTCTTC
>NW_027108903.1:21197-22995 GCF_000696795.3 Halyomorpha halys | reverse complement strand
TCTTCACTCTTGTCTTCCATTGGTGCATACACATTGATGATAGAGATATGAAACCATCAATCTCTTGTCCTGAGTGCACTAATTTGGTCATTGACTGGTACGAAGCTAAGTACAGTGGTCATTGACAGGTACAAAGCTAAGTGCTGTGGACATTGACAGGTACGAAGCTAAGTACTGTGGTCATTGTCAGGTACGAAGGTAATGACTGTGGTCATTGACTGGTACGAAGCTAAGTACTGTGGACATTGACAGGTACGAAGCTAAGTACTGTGGACATTGACAGGTACGAAGCTAAGTACTATGGTCATTGACAGGTACGAAGCTAAGTACTATGGTCTTTGACAGGTAAAAAGCTAAGGACTGATTTTCTCGCCTTCAGACTCACAATAAAGACTTGCCACCGGTTCAATTTCCTTCATTCATCTCACCATAGAACACGTTGTATATTTCTATAGTCAATTCACTTTTCCTGGGTCATATATATGTATTTATTTATTTAATACAAGTTTTTATTTAAGTATATATATTTTATATAGTTTTCGACCGTTATAATTTGTCTGTAATCTATAAGTTAGGCCATAACCATTTTGTTTGGAGGAAGATAGTCTGAGTGGCGTTCAATAAAGAACAACTGCTTTGCTGCCAGTTGTACTTTGTACTACCATCAGACAGCCCTGCAAAGTGGGGCGAAACGTTGATTAACAATAAATAGTTTTATTTTACTATTGTGATACCTTTATTGACCGCCACCAGGATTATCTTTCTCCAACCTACTTTATACAGTCAACTATTTTCTTCCATTATGCATAACCATTTTGTTTTATATAATCAATGTTTGGCCTTTTTAGGTAGTTCATATAAAATATCCTAGTACATATGCAGGGTACAAAAATAGATATGCTAATGATATTGCTCTACTTGAATTAAATACAACCATATTGTTTAACAGTGCAATTATGTCAGTATGCATTGATTGGAAGGTCAAATATCCATTAGAGCAACTACCTCCTGTTGGAACTGTAAGTTTTTAATTTATTTATTTTTTAAAATTTCTTGATGTCATCAAATCTCGCTAGATTCACTTGATCCTTGTCACCCTCCTTTTGGTACTTTTGTTTTGTTTTTTATGATTAAATGATAAGAATAAGTTTCATAATGCTGACAGGAATTATAATTTTAATTAAAAAAAATTTATGCCTTTGTAAAAAAAAAAAACTTGTTAATGCCAAGTTCAACAATTAATTTGTAAATAGTCTTATAATTATTATTACATTAATTTTTTATTAAGATCAATTAGTTCATAAAACAGGCCTGAATGTACTAACTGAAAACTGTTTTATTTTGAAAAATGTTATCAGCTATCAAACAGGACTAATGATGTCTTGATCAAATTGATAATACAATTTAATGGGATACGATAATACCTATGAAAATTAAACCTGATTTTATCCTCTGCAGTTGTTTCTATAAGTATTCTGTTTTGAATGAAAAAAATTATCGTTTTTATTTTTCATGTTTTCTAGTTACTCTCATTATTTGTACCTTTTAAATTCTTATTATAGGCTATTGCTTTTATTGCCCTTTTTATAACACTTTAATTTCTTCTGACTAATTAATACTTAGTAAATTTAATAATCCTTTAACTGGAAGAGTCTTATGGAATTAAAATGTTTTTAGTGAATGACACAATTTCTTCCTTATTAAACTATAATAGTTTATTTCATATCATACAGCAACGTTTTTGTTATCAACAGCCTGAAGATGGGGGAAATCTCCCGAAACGTTGCTGTATGATATG
>NW_027108903.1:14580-16527 GCF_000696795.3 Halyomorpha halys | reverse complement strand
AATAATACAGTATAAACTGATCAGTGAAAGAATTTGTACAGTGCGACTTAAAGGAAGGTTTTTCAAAATAACGATTATGTGCGTACATGCCCCTACAGAAGACAAGGAAGAGGAAGAGCATATTTTTTATGAAACATTGGAAAGAGAATATGACTCAATCCCAAGGCACGATGTAAAAATTATCATAGGCGACTTGAATGCTAAGATAGGTAAAGAAGTGGCATTCAGACCTACTATAGGCAGAGAGAGTAAACATGACTACTCAAATGATAATGGTCATCGCATAATTAACTTTGCAATGGAAAAGGGGCTAGTCATTAGTAGCACTAAATTCCCACATAAAGAAATACATAAAGAGACATGGATTTCGCCGGATGGCCTGACCAGAAACAAAATCGATCATGTTTTCATAGAGGTTAGACATGCATCAGATATCACAAATGTAAGGTTGTTTAGAGGAGCGGACTATGACACGGATCACCACATGGTAAAAGTCTGGTATCCACAAAAGCTGGCTATGAGAAGGTGCACTACATTGGATAGAGTGCATAGCTACAACTCAGAAAAGCTGCTCGAGAGTGAAGTAGCAGGAGGATTTAAAAATAAAATAAGGGAATGACTGAGAGGAAATGACATTGTACATAACACAACTATAAATGAAAGATGGAAAAAACTGAAAAATGTTGTGATAGAAAGTGTAAGCGATGTACTAGAGAATAAAGAACCAGCTCCCAGAAACGAATGGTTTGATGAAGAGTGTAGGTTAGCTCTGGAAGAAAGAAATAAGGCGAGGTTAAACAGTGTACGGGAATTTATGACAAAGAGGAGAGAAGCCAAAAAACTATGTAGGCAGAAAAAGAGAGCACAGGAAAAGGAAAACCTTAAAAAGTTGCAAGAATCCTGGGAGATAAAAGAATCCAGAAAGTTTCATAAAGGTATAAAAGAAATAAAAAAAGGGATTCCAAACCAACACTCGATTATGTGGTGAGCTGATTGGTGAAAAAATGTTAATTCTTAAAAGGTAGAGCCAGTATTTAGTGAATTGCTAAACACAAGAGCCCCTGAGAAAAGAGCTGAAGAAAGCTTCAATCTAGATGAACTCCTGGGTAAGGAGCAGGATGGTGCAGAAGAAGTGGAAACTCCTGAGAAGGAAGAAATTATTGACATTATTAAATCATTGAAAACCATAAGTCACCAGGTCTTGATGAGATAACTCCAGAGATGATGAAATATGGAGGCAGTGATTTGTGGGAGGCTATTTATGATTTGATTTGGGAGATATGGACGGAAGAAAAAATGCCAGAAGATTGGACAAGAGCAGCAATATGTCCTATACAAAAGAAAGGAGACAAGCTGACATGTGATAATTATAGAGGCATTGCTCTACTAAGCACAAGCTATAAAATACTGGCAGTGCTTCTACATGAGAGAGTGTCCGATTTCATGGAAAATATTATAGGAGAATATCAGGGAGGGTTCCGGCCCGGTAGATCGACAGTTGACCGGATATTCACCCTGAGGCAGGCAATGGAAAAATGCTATGAGTATAATATAGACCTACATCTGCTATTCGTGGACTTTATACAAGCTTATGATAGTGTGGACAGAAAAGAACTTTTAAAAGCCATGGTATAGGTAGGCATTCCGAAAAAACTAGTCAGTCTGGTAAAAATGACACTAATGAACACTACCTGCCGAGTTAAGCTTGGAAATTCGCTGTCCCAGGAATTTTCTGTGGAGAATGGTTTGAGACAGGGGGATCCTCTGGCTCCTCTTCTATTTAATATAGCATTAGAAGTAGCTATTCGTTCAATCAGAACTAATCCAGGAGGGACCATTTACAATAGACTGTCTCAACATTTAGCATATGCAGGTAATGTAGTCATTGCCGCAAGAACCCGAGCAGCATTAAAAGGAACATTCCAGGAATTCGAAGAAGCAGCATAT
>NW_027108903.1:10986-13515 GCF_000696795.3 Halyomorpha halys | reverse complement strand
AAAAAATGCTTGTGTTGAATATAGATAATAGTTACAATTATATATATATTTCTCTTATTTTCTTTTAATAAGTGTCCAAGTTGTGAAGATGTTCAGAAATTCTTTGTAAAGCTTAGCCAGTTTGTGGTTATTGTTAAGTAAATCTTTGTTTTGAAATAGGTTGTTGGATGGGGTCTCACTGAAAAAAATATTACGAGTAATGATTTACAGATGGCAAATCTCAAATTCATTGAATTTGAGACATGTTCGACTACTGTCTCACTTGGTTATTCACTTTTTATCTCTTCTGACAAATTTTGTGCTGGCCTTGAGAATGGTAAGTTGTTTCCAATTGTTTTGTGCAATATTTTTATTTTATAATTCATGAAATATATTACGTTTTTATTCCAGGCACAGCAGTACAGTGTGGTGATAGTGGTGGTGGAATAACATTTCCTCGAAAAATGACCAATAATAAAGTACAATATTATATGTATGGAATTGTAAGTGTAAAAGACATTCATGGAAGTATTGCTGCATTTACAGATGTTAGAAAGCATCTACACTGGCTAAAAATGTCTCTCAAATCAATAATAGAATCATGATCACTTGAAGAAGTTAATTAATGTGATTTCTATGGCATGATGTGTTAATTTTTCTGGAAAACATTATTACTATAATTACTGATATATTAATGTTGTATTATTTAATATTATTGACCATGCATAAATGAGGCGCTTGTTTCCACTTGATTTTTTTCATTTCAAGCATTTCTTCTATCTGTCTATTTTTTTTTCAATCACTTACAAACACATTGTTCAATTTTCTCAAAATTTGAGTTATTTCATACCATTAGTACTGACACAAAAGAAACCACAGACCAGAAAACCAGACAGAAAATCCAAAATTTAACTTAATAATATTAAAATTTGAGTTATTTCATACCTCTTAGTTTTTGACTCAGACGAAATTAATTTCTTTTCTGATGTAGTTTCAGTAGAAGGAGGTAGCTGTGCTTGTAACCTACCTTTATTATTTATATATTTATAGTTAATAAAAATGATTTAAAGTTGGTTATTTCTTTAGTAATACTATTTCTATTCTGATAATTACTTTTGTATATACATAATCTTAAACAACCTATTGAAGATACATAATCTTAAACAACCTATTGAAGGGTCGGGTTCCCACATTATTCATCCTAGTGCCAGTTTGTTTACATAACCTAGTAGCCTAGATCTCAAAATACCTGAGAAATGTATTTTCCTGTAACCCAAAAGGCTTCAAGTATTTTTATGAAACTTGCCTTAAGTATTCTACCTTAAGATCTTCAAGGTTTTATGTATAGATTAATCTTTGAGGGAAAAAAACTTTAAAAGTATACATTTGCATGATGGAATATTTATTCTAAAGAATAACTTAAAAGGATAATTAAATGTATAACAGCATTCAGTCAGGAAACCTAGTGACACCCCACAGGAATCCCCCTGGAGGATATTTGGAGCTCACCAGGTCTCACCAAGAGATCTCTAAACATCCTAAACCAAATAATTAATTATTACCTTGTATAAATGCATATAAAATTGTAAAAAACATATTTTTGTAAGTATTATAAATAAAAGTAAATCTTAAAGACCACCTGAACAAATCCAAACATATTCACAATTAGAACACCTCTGAACGTTAATGTTTACTGAAGCTGTATAAAACATAATTCTGTTGCAACAAGGTGTCAGGTTTTACATTCAGGGTTCTACCATGATGTCTGGAGATTTTTGTTCTATTTTTGAAGATATTACATCAACATTCTTTCCTTACAACCACAAGTTCTGAGGTCTAGTTCTGTTCAAGCTTGTTACCTGCAATGTCTGGGATGGGTGACTTCTGTTAGCCTAACCTTATGTCTGTAGACTGGTTTCCTTTAGTGTTGTGGTAATGTTGGAAGATCTGCCTGTTTGGTTACTTCTCGTCTATCAAAACTGTTGAATTCTAGGGAATATCTCATTTAAAAAAAAAAAAAAAATCCATCAATCAGAACATTATTTGCAGAAATACAGCACACATGGTTTTGTTCCCCAAACTGTTCATATTTTCTCCCTAAATAATAGAGTACTGCACTGTATCAAGGGTCATCTGAGAAGGGTGGGAGTATGTTTTGCATCTGTTCCTTAATTGAAGTCAGCTGTGGAAATTTGCATTAAGTATTCTCAATGATGAATTGTTGGGCAATGATACAGGCAATGAAAGAAAGCACTGTTTAACATACTTACAAACTATTTAATAAAGAGAGCCCATGGTGAGGACACAGAAGGTAACAAGGATCTGTGGGGGAAAGCAAAACATTGTTGAAATAACATTTTTCAACCCAACACATCCCCAAAAATACAAAATGTCAAATCCTGATCAGCATTCCCTCGCTCTACACTTGAATAACATAAATGCAAAACCAATGACCATACACCGTCACTCCCATACTGAAATGCACACTCTGACAAGACCTCAATGTAACTCAAAACATTGTCTAGATAAGGGTTTTGAGGGGATGTCAGC
>NW_027108903.1:8066-9351 GCF_000696795.3 Halyomorpha halys | reverse complement strand
TATAACTTCTCCCTTCAAAATTCCGTTTTTCCCAAAGCCTGGAAGAAAGTCCTCGTCCGACCATTGAACAAAGTTTTTCTCCTTCTTCAGTTTCCGACTTTAGGCCAATATCCATTCTATCGAATTTGGTCAAGCCACTAGAAAGATTAGTCCACTCCCAACTTAATAATTTTCTCGAGCAAAAGCTCTCCTTAATCCTTTCCAATCCGGTTTTCCCTCCCAACATCCCACACAATCCGCTTTATTGAAAAATTCCCTAGACCTCCAATATAGACAACCATCAAATAACAATTTTAGTTCTTTTTTATTTTTCTAAGGCTTTTGACACAGTTAGCCATAAGATCCTATTCAAACTTCAAAACCTTTCCGTGTCAAATAGTGTCCTAAAGTGGTTCCTCTCCTTCCTGTCCCATCGTTCCCAAACAGTCTTCATTCCAAACAAACCTCTCCCCTGCTTCTGTCACAAGGTGTTCCTCAGGGCTCCTTACTTTCACCAACCCTTTTCTCCATTTATATCAATGATCTTCCTGATTCTGTTCACCACGCACAGTACCAGGTGGTATAGGTATACGCCAGGTGGCGTATATGTATACGCAGACGATCTCCAAATCTATCTGTCCTTCCATCCCTCCGAAATGCTTGAGGCCATCCAAAAAATACAGGAAGATATTGACAGCATTAACGCATGGGCGTCTAACAATGATTTGAAGCTGAATGGCAAAAAAACGAAGGCCATTCTTATCGGTTCCAAGCGCCTCTTTCATACCCTCCCTTACTGTTCTCTACTTTTTCTTAACAACCTACCGATTCACTTCTATCATACAATAAAAAACCTTGGTGTCACCTTTGATCAACACCTCTCCTGGAATAACCATGTTTCCCAAATCCATAACTGTACTCAAACAATTCCGTAATTCCATTCCTCAGATCTTAGTATCCTCTCTCGTCTTCCCCCACTTCGACTACAGATCCTTGGTGTATGGAGGGCTATTTGGAGGACTCGAGTTGAGACTGAATTGCTTTGTAAGATTTATCTTTGGGTTCCCTAGGCGCTCTCAAGTCTCCCGCTAGTATACCGAGTTGAAGTGGCTCTATCCAACCTCCCGAAGGCAATAACTCCTCGATGTTTTTCTATTCCAAGTTCATAACATCAAAAAACCTACCTATATCCTAGATCTCCTCACTCTTCGTTCATCCATCCACTCATTAAACACCAGATCCCATCCGAATGATTTATATATTCCCTCCTATAGAACCTCTTTCTTTAACAAATCCTTCGTCATAC
>NW_027108903.1:4239-5071 GCF_000696795.3 Halyomorpha halys | reverse complement strand
GCGAAACTAAGAATCGACTTAAGAACCGCATTTCCCAGCACAAACCTTCTATCAACTCCCATAACCCATTTGCCTCTAAATTGTCAGAACACGCTTTAAACCTGAACCATGCTTTAAATTTCGATAATACATCAATTCTCGCTACTGTCCCAACCATAAAAAACGTCTCATCTCAGGGTAAACTCACATAAATATAACTGAGAATTCCGTCAATCAGAAAGTCGATAAAGACTGCATCTCCCTGACATACCGACACATTTTGAATTTACCTCATTTTAATATTTTTCTACACTCTTTACTTTAAAATTATTTTCAAATATATCGTACTTAACAGCCATCCCCACTGCTCCCAATACAAACGGTTCACTCTGACTATGACTTCTGTCAAAACAGTTATGAATTCTGTCTCGTTCATTTTCTTGCTTTTATTCTAATCCCTCTTTTCATCTCTTAGTTTGTACTTTCTTTTATATTTCTTCTTTTTATCTGTTACTATTTCCGTTTTCATTTATTGTTTATATCACCTTTTATTTTTCTTATTTATTTTTACGTTTCATTTTATACCCTTGTAATTTTCCATTTACTTTTTTACTTATGTTCAGTGTTTGTATCTTTTTTTAGCTCCGACAAAGCCCTGCAACGTGGGGCGAAACGTCGGCTCATTAAAATAGATGTCACTATTTGAGTTTTCTTTGACCGCACCCGGACCATATTCCATTTATTAATAACATACACGGTCAGTCAGCGATCTTCCAGTAAATTAACTTTTTTTATAGCTTTATTGACCGCCACCCGGACTATCTTCCTACAAGGTGCTTCATACGGTCAACTA
>NW_027108903.1:0-169 GCF_000696795.3 Halyomorpha halys | reverse complement strand
AGCTCCATCACATTCGGATGATACTGGCAGTGCATTAAGTATGAACAAACAAAAATTAATTTTTATATGTTACATTGAGAATATTCGTTAGTGGCTAGCTAGGAACCTTTGAAGTTAATGTCTCATCTTCAGGACAACTACATGTTTATAATTTTATTATTTGACAATT
>NW_027108902.1:6506-9828 GCF_000696795.3 Halyomorpha halys | reverse complement strand
CAGATCACCTTTACTCTCCGTCGTAAACCTCTGCCCTCCTGTCCTACAGTATCATTTCTAAATACACCACTAATGCCTGTTGAACAGATTCGATAATTAGGACTCCATCTTGACAAGAGACTTACTTGGAATCCACACACAAGACTGAAACGACAAAAAACTGCTCGTAGATTTCGATTGCTACAACACTTACTTGACAAACGCTCTAAACTTCCCATTCACTACAAAATATTATTAAACACTATGATAATCAGACCGATTTGGACATATGGAATTAAGTTCTGGGGCTCTACCAAACAATCAAATTTCTCCCGCATCCAATCCTTACAATCCAAAATTCTTGATGCTCCTTATTACGTTACAAATAAACTCATCCACTAAGACCTTAACATCCCATTCGTTGTAAATTTGGCCCAAAACAGATGTGTGTCTTTTCATTCCAAACTCCTTACCCATCCTAACCCATTAGTTCTTAATCTCTCATCCTTATCAATCCCTGATTATCCTCTGGGGCGCCTGAAAATAAGATGGTCATGGGACCGTTTAATTTAAAATTAATGCTTGAAGTAAAACCAGTGGGTGGTCCCTTCCCAAAATTTTCAAGCGCTAATGAAACATTCCACATATTTACTTATTGTATTTATTATTTTGTACAGTTGTAAATTACATTAAATAAATATATAAAAAAAAATTATTTACATTCATAAGTAACAAAGTACTGCACCCCTGATTGGTTATAAATATTTTATTTAACTAGGCTCTTCTTTCCCAATACATAGCAGATTGAATAGTATAACATGAAAATTGGAAAGGATCATAATAAAAAGTCTTATAAAGATTTGAAAATGAATCTAGTTGAACTTATATGTCAATATAAACTAGATATGTTGGTCTGAAGACAATGATAATACATCAGAATATCGTCCTTGATGAGTTCACTTTGTAGTAAAGTTTTTGATTTCTGTAAACATAAATAAAATTAATTCCATCTATTTATAACGGGAGCTCTTTTTTTTAAAATATTGTTTGGCCACCATACTTCTTTAATTATTTTTTTTTAATTAGCGAAAACAACCCGTCAACGTTAACATTCTGGTGTAATATTCTCATCTTCAAAAAGACGTTTACAAGTGTTTCTATGGTGCTATACAATTCCAACCATATTCCATTTCTAGATAATAATTCTCATTATGGTCCTTACCAACTTCCATATTATTTCATTCTATTTTTATTACCAAATAGTTTCAAAGAATGCACAAAAAAATGCACTGACATGTTAAGGATAATACACAATGGTGTATTATTTTACGTTGTATGGTGATACAATAATGAGTTATTGTAACTAATAAAAAAATAATAAAGGAAGTTTCTAAAAAAAAAAAAAACTTTCTAAACATCGTAAAATGATCTTTTAAAAAGATCAAAAAACTTTTTCTTTTTTTTTTGCATTTATAAACGAAAAATCGTATCAAAAATAATGTAAAATGAGTCTGTTGCTCGGACTATATTGACGGTTCTGAATTAGATGATCTCGAAACCATATCCTTTTCAGACGCTTTGGAGGATTATCAGTGTTCAGAATATTCAATCTAGAGGGTTTGAGTAGATAAGGAGGTTACTATGGAAAGAGGATTATTGGAGGATAAGTCATTGCAAAAACAAAGATAATGTATATACACATTGTATTTGTTTAAAAATATACTTTCCAATTATTTATTGCTGTTAATAAATTAATTTTTTTAAAGAAATAGTTGTATCCACCGAATATCATCGGTATTAAACTTTTTTTATTATTAACCTTTCTTTACAATTTATTATCATAAGCACATTCAAGGATTGTAATGTATTTACACAAAGCACGCATACCACCAATTCCATTTCAGTTCAACTATTAATGCAGTTTCGTTGTAAATATTAATATAATTTAAATAATAATTCGTTTTATTTATAGAAAATAATATACAATTGTGGCATAACGTGCATAAATGATTCTAATTGTCTAATAAAAGTAATTGCTCATTCAACATCTTCTTTTTCTAAATAATATGGAACTGTGACGTCACGATGTAATTGTTAGTTCGTTTCAGCTGAGTTCACTTCAGTCATGAGTGTTTGCGGACCAAGTGTTTCCTCTAACTTTACACTGGCTTTTAACCAGTGATGCAGTTGGGAATGAAGCACTGGGATTTCTCCCACACGAGGGTGGCAAAATTTGGTTGGGAGTTCTCATGGCTGAGTGTGAATATTGTCTTTAGGTGCAAATGTGTATCTATTTTATTTTTAGTTAAATTTAATTATATTTATCAAGTACATCAATTATTTTGCTGTTAATAAATCAGTTTTTATTATATATATCTATATTTTAATTTATACACGTAATATTTATTTTGTTTCTTTATTTACTTTATTTTTTTTATTATTATCAGTTTTTATTTTATTTGTTTTGCCTGCATGATTTTAATTAATAATTAGAACGGTAATACCTATTTCCATTAGCAGTGGCAGTTTATATTATTATTCATTAATATAAATTTATAAAAAAATAAGTTCACTTCATATTACATAGAAGAGTAATAATTGTTTTACCACTGCCAGTCTACCACAGGGTTCCTGTCTAAGTCCCATACTATACAATTCATTCATAAATGATTACCCAAAATTTAAAAAAAGAATAGAATTTAAGTAAAAATAGCCCTTTTTGCAGATGATACAGTGATTTACACCTCTGCATATTACACAATCGTATAATAGGCTAAAAAATGCTTTCAAAAAAACAACTAAATAGCTTAAAAAATAGGGATTAATTTTAAATATTGATAACATTTTCATAATTCCATAATTTTCACGAAACGATGGCCTATACTTTCAAAATTTAAATAATAACGCTGTCCGTTTTGCCAAAACAGTCAGATACTTCATTTCATTTTTTATTTTATTTTCATTCACTAGGATTCATTTCGGACAGCCAGCTATTATTTATCGACCATATTAATTCGAAATTGAAAAACGCAAGGAAAATCCTATATAAAATGTATCCATACTTCAATGAAAAATTAAAATTATCCAGTAAAAGTAAATTGACACAATATAAAGTGGTACTAAGACCCACTAACCTATGCCTGCCCCATATGGAGCTTTAGTGGTTCAATCTATATTAGAAAACACAAGTATTCCAAAACAAATATCTCGTTAATCGTTAATAACTATGTATATTACACAAGAATATATAAAATGCACTTAGAATTAAATTAGACACCCCAAACAATTACATATATAACTTTATTATTATTATAAATAAATACATATATAAACTGACACATAA
>NW_027108902.1:914-1516 GCF_000696795.3 Halyomorpha halys | reverse complement strand
TCTCGGAGTTCTCCTGCTGAATGTAAATATTGTGGGATGTGTTTTTATTTTATTGTCACTTAAATTTAATTTTTATTGTCTTGTACATAAATTATTTAATTTTTTTTTTATGATCCATTAGTTTTATTTTATTATATTTTTAATAGAGATTCATATTTTTATTTACAAAAATCGAGACAGTATTATATTATATTTTAGTCATACATTTCTTTATTAATATTATTTTCATTTTTTTTTTCATCCCAGTGAGTACTATATTTATTATTTACATTTTTCCCCTCCTATTTCAGTATATATTGTATGAATGAGTATTTGAACACTTAATTCTCTTAATTTTTGGCAGATTGTATTAATTCTCTTCAATAAAATAAATTTTTAAAAAATGCAATATTAGGGTGCACTCAACCTTCATTTCTATAAGGTTTTTGAATTTTCGTTTTTTCTGCATATTCCGAATAATAGTTTGTCTACTCTAATAGTTCGAGTTCTACACTCAATGATCATGAAAATTAGTTAATATTGAAACTTTATTTTCCTGACCCCTGGAAATTATCTAGAGTTAAAATGATCCCCAAACCCCAAAAGCCTCCAGAATACCCATC
>NW_027108902.1:0-864 GCF_000696795.3 Halyomorpha halys | reverse complement strand
TTATTTTATTTGTTTTGCCTGCATGATTTTAATGAATAATTAGAACAGTAATACCTATTTCCATTAGCAGTGGCAGATTATATTATTATTCATTAATATAAATTTATAAAAAAATAAGTTCAGTTTATATCACGTAGAAGAGTAATAATTGTTTTACCGCTGCCAGTCTCCCACAGGGTCCTGTCTAAGTCCCATACTATACAATTCATTCATAAATGATTACCCGAAATTTAAAAAAAAAATAGAATTTAAGTAGAAATAGCCCTTTTTGCAGATGATACAGTACTTTATACCTCTGCATATTGATACAATCGTATAATAGGCTAAAAAATGCTTTCAAAAAAACAACTATATACCTTAAAAATAGGGATTAATTTTAAATATTGATAAAACAGAAGCCATATTTTTCACGAAACGACGGCCTATACTTTCATTTACCATAAATTTAAATAATAACGCTGTCCCTTTTGCCAAAACAGTCAAATACTTAGAATTCATTTCGGACAGCCAACTATTATTTATCGACCATATTAATTCGAAATTGAAAAACGCAAGGAAAATCCTATATAAAATGTATCTATACTTCAATGAAAAATTAAAATTATCCAGTAAAAATAAATTGACACTATATAAAGTGGTACTAAGATCCACTAACCTATGCCTGCCCCATATGGAGCTGTAGTGGTTCAATCTATATAAAAAAACACAAGTATTCCAAAACAAATATCTCGTTAATCGTTAATAACGATGCATATTACACAAGAATACCTAAAATGCACTTAGAATTAAATTAGACACCCCAAACAATTACATATATAACTTTATTATTATTATAAATAAATACATATATAAACTGACACATAA
>NW_027108901.1:0-2329 GCF_000696795.3 Halyomorpha halys | reverse complement strand
AATCAAATAAAAAAATATAATATTGCAATAACCATAAATTAATAATGAGTTAATAGTTGGCCGTAGTTTATATAAAGAAAAGAAGATGGTTGGGGTACGGACTGTCAACAGTACAAATAAGAAGGAAACTTATTTTATTAGTGACGTTTCGGCCAAAATTTCAATCCTTCATCAGAGCTAAAAACAAGATAACGACCAATGAATGAAAGTGGACGAAACATATACATACACATACATTGTGATACATATACATTGTGTATATACATATACACATTGTGAGATTTGATTACACTGAGAAATGGGCATAATGGCTACTAGAGCCTTAATTTACTAAACGGTTCCTGCCAATTGGCTCCCAACTATCGATTTCTCCTTATCGTGATTCGATTATTAGTTCTTATCGGAACCCGATGAAGGAAATTAGCCAATTAAATGTTGTCCAATATTAAGAAAGGTCCTAGTTCGTGCGAGATCCTTATCTCAGCCGTTTCTCCCAGGGTTATTAGAGTTACGATGGAATACAATGACCCACTAAAATTGCACATAACGCAAGTCCGTCTCGACCTGTAATGATCATTGCTTAAGATTCCTTCACGCAGTAACGAGATTACATAAATTTTTTTTTTAATTATTTATTTATTGTAATTTACAACTGTACAAAAAAATACAATAGTTAAATATGTAGTATGTTCCATATGCACTTGAAAATCTTGGGAAGGAACCACCTCAGACGCCTCGGAGGATTATCAGGGATTGTTAAGGATGAAAGATTAACAATTAATGGGTTAGGATGGTTAAGGAGTTTGGAATGAAAAGATGCATATCTGTTTTGGGCCAAATCTGCAACGGATGGGATGTTAAGGTCTTTATGAATGAGTTTATTTGTGATGTAATAAGGAGCATCAAGGATTTTGGATTTTAAGGATTGGATGCGGGAAGAATTTGATGGTTTGATGGAGCCCCAGAGCTCAATTCCATATGTCCAAATTGGTCTGATTATTGTAGTGTTTACTAATTTTTTGTACTGAATGGGAAGGTTAGAGCGTTTGTCAAGTAAGTGTTGTAGCAATCGGAATCTACGAGCAGTTTCTTGTCGTTTCAGTCTTGTGTGTGGATTCCAAGTAAGTCTCTTGTCAAGATGGAGTCCTAAGTATCGAATCTGTTCAACAGGTGTTAGTGGATCTATTAAAATAATGATATAATTCAAATCTGGTCACAAATCATTTTTCGTGCTTATTATAATTACTTGGAGAAGTTTGTCGGGGGGGTGCGGTCAGCAAAGAACAACATAAATAAACAAAACCATATTTTATTTATTTATTAAAACCATATTTGGTTTTGTTTATTTATGTTGTTCTTTGCTGACCGCACCCCCCCCCCCGACAAACTTCTCCAAGCATTAATCTACGGTCAACTATCTACACCTCATTATTATAATTACCATTTCTTAAACTGTTAACTATTAAATTAGGATATCAAGCGCTGAAAAGAGCGTAACAAAAAGAGTCACTGAAAAATCAGTAAGTTCGTTTAAACCTGTAGCAATACTGCAACCTACCCGACTACCAAACAACAAAACAATCATTGCCTCCACTAAATTCCAACCCCTATTAAATTTATGATATAGAATATAGGTCGTCTAGTAAATTGGGACAGCTGAGTAGAAGATGGTGGTCTGTATATTATATGATGGTTATATTTAATGTTTTAATTTCACTAGTTAATTTTGTTTAATATAAAGTGTATAGTTTTATTATTATTATTATTGACCAGAGCTCAGGTTATTTTTTTTTGTAAGTTATATATTTTATATTAATTTAAGCATCATCAAATAAAGTTTACCAGATGAGTGACAGTAAATTGCCTTTTTTATTTCATAATAGAAGCTAAAGATAATAAACTTATGTTCACTTTGTGCGTTAGAGACACGTGATTAAGGTGTACCCTTACCCTGTTCTACTTAAACAGAAAAAAATAGTTCTCAAGATCGACAACTCCTTCTGAATCCAATGATACTGGATTTCGGCACCAGTTACGGTAAGTCAAGAGAAACTAAAAGAAAATCAGAACAAGAAAAGATACACGTATACAACTTGTATACTGATTTATTCTCTCTTTCAATCTTGTATATAATCTATTAAAAAAGACTGATCTACATGACTATTATAAGGCTTATCTGGACATACGGAGTTGAGCTTTAGGGCTCCACTAAACCATCAAATTCCTCCAGAATTTAATCTTTTGAGTCCAAAATCCTTCGTAAAATCCTTAATGCTCCTTACTTTGTTACAAATCAAGTCATCCATCAGGACCTCAATGTTCCATATGT
>NW_027108900.1:0-1180 GCF_000696795.3 Halyomorpha halys | reverse complement strand
CTCTGACCATCTCCAATTAGTAATCTACGGTCAACTATCTACACCTCATTAAAGTTATTTTACTGTACTATAAAGTACTTTATGACGTTTATCTTCGCAGTAGTTTTCATGATATTTAACAAAATGAAGGTTTCATAGTTGTTGGGAGAAAATATTTGGTTTATGAAAACTTTATTTCTGGAATCATTAAACGTACAGATGTCTTCTAGCACTCGAATTAAAGCTAGCACAATGAGCTATATTATAATGTAGCAAAAATGTAAAAGTAATTCATAGTTTAAAATAAATAGCAATCGTTTTAACAATAAACTATTTTTAGTAATATAAAAAATGTTTATAAGTTATTCTGTGAAAATTTGAAACACTTTTTCATGCCATTACTTTCATGGTGCTAGCCATAGGCAATAGCTAGACCATACCACCATTACTGGACTCATATCAACACCTTAAAATACCACAAGGCAATCAAAGTGAGAAGACGCACTAAAGTATACATAATACATTTCTTTTATTATATATTTATGAACTAATAATATTATTACTTCTACTGAAGGATTTAAAAAAATAAATAAATAAAACATATTTCCATAACTGTTATCATTGTTATTTTTGAAATGCAACATCGCCTTATAGTCAGTCCATTTAGTATTTGAAAGTCTCCATTTTGTAAATTTCCAGGAAAATTAGAGGAGAAAAAAAATTTTGGAGTGGAAATTCCAGCCCTTGCCAAAATCGGTTAGTGACCTCTGGAATGTCCTTTCAGTTCTAGTTGGAATCCATGTGGACGTTAACAACTAACGAAATACTGAACAAACGACGTGTTAGTACAAGAGCCGGGAAGAAAAAAAGTCAGTTATATCACCCCAATTTTTGATTAATTTAATGAAAACTATGTATAATTAATAGTAAAACTTGATGAGACTTCCAAGTATAGATAGGGGGAATAAAAAATGGCGCGTGTTTCAAAACATTAAAAAACATTAATTATTCATTCAGAGCTCTATATCTTAAAAACTAACAACAATACTAGAAAATCTAAGTGAGCATTATTTAAAGAAGAGAAAATATGCTGAAATATGAGCCATAATAGAGCTATTTACGTCCAATAGTTCTCGAGATATAGCCTTTTAAAAAGTAACATTTCATAAAAATGTACTGAAAAATCAGTAGTTATTTAATT
>NW_027108899.1:12979-13182 GCF_000696795.3 Halyomorpha halys | reverse complement strand
TAATGTTTTTATTTAATTGTACAAATTCTATCCCCAGTTATCTGACTAAATTTACCATTTATTTCAGGGGTTGTTCCACAGCGAACGAACAAAATAGTTTGAAGTTTATTTTGACTTGAATCGAGATATTTTTTAAACATTTTAAAATTATTTGAAGCCTCACATTGTGCCTTAATTGTATGAAAACTTTCCCTTATCTGTGA
>NW_027108899.1:8119-9908 GCF_000696795.3 Halyomorpha halys | reverse complement strand
GATCCTTCTTTCGTGATAGAACGATCGTGGCTCCCGTCCCAGGAATACAAATCGTCAGTAGCTTTGGATGGGTTTTCTCTATTTTCGAAATTGAGCCTGTAAAGGATTACATTTATTCCAGCAAACGCTACAATTTGAATAGGGAATTACTAGAATTATATTGGGTTGTAAAAAGGTTTAATTAAATATGAGTTACCTGAAAATATCTGCATGAACCCATTGAAAATTAACAGGGTTGTATATTAAATATTTTTAATTTGTATTACTCCATTGATTTCCATTCAGGGACGTTTTTGGTCCTCGGGGTCTTGGGCACTTAGCCAAAGTGGTAGTCCCTAGAAAAATGTGAAATATACTTACCCATCACGTTAAATTATGTTTTAAGATGCCTTGAAACCTAATTCAATGCATAACATTACGTGAAAAGTTATAAAAAAAACTACTTTAAAGAATAACGTAACGGTAAATAAGTAAAGGTAAATTATCATGAATAAATTCTTTAAAAAATTTTTTTTAACATTAGTTTCAAGTTAATTTTATTGTAAGATAATTCATTGACCGTGTGTAATATATAAAAGAAGGTGGTCGGAATAACTCAAATAGTAATTAAATTATTTATTGTGAGCCTTTAATTGCATCCCAAACTCTCCAGTCCCATAGCGCAACCCTCGAAGAATGGTGCCGTAATTGGAGGATCACAATAAACCCCTACAAATCCTATCAAATCACCTTTACCCTTCGGCGTAAACCTACTGACTGCCCTACGGTATCCTTTAATAATGTGGCTCTTACCCCTGTAGAACAGACCGCTCCTTTGGACTACATCTGGACAAACAACTAACCTGGAATACTCACACAAGACTTAGAAGATAGGAAACTGCACGTCGATCTCGACTATTATAGCACTTAGTAGACAAGCATTCTAAACTTCCAATTCATCAAAAAGGCTGATTTACATGGCAATTATAAGGCCTATTTGTACATACGGAGTTGTGCTTATCCTTACAATCCAAAATCCTCAATGCTCCTTACTTTGTCACTAATAAAATCATACATAAAGACCTTAATGTTCCCTATGTAACCGATTTAGCCCGAACCAGATACCATTCCTTCTATAACAAACTCCCTAACTACCCAAATACACTAGTTTCTACCCTTGCTTCGTCTTCCATTCCTGGCAATCATCCGAAGCGCCTGAAAAGAAGATGGCCACGGGCCCTACTAATGTAAAAACGTTATTAGAATGCTACCAGTGGGTAGTTTCTCTACACGCCTGTATTACTCCATTATAACTGAGATCAAATTTACTGACTGTATTATAATGTACAGTTGTAAATTTCAATAAAAAAATGAAAAAAATATCTAAGAAATGATTGATGTGGGTTGGAATAGATACAATTTTTGTATTCTAAATATTATTATTTAATTTTAAATCTTTAATTTTTTGAAATAATAAAAAATGGTATAATGTTACATCACTCACATTCACTTTGTCAATCCCTGTTCAGATGTATCTATGCTACGTGACAGCAAAAAAGGGTAGGAGAATAACACTTTCTGAATGCGAAAACAAGACTGTTTTATTGCTTTTAGTTTTCCTACCTCCTATTTATTTATTAGAAACTAGTAGAATATCAAATAATACATGGATATATGTAAATGAATGTAAAGTTGTAATAAATAAATTTTTAAAAAAAAGTATAAAAGGTAGGTCTATGGGTACGTCATGAACATAATGAGCAGCTGAAGCGTTTTGAGATAAAATATATTATAAATGTATAATATAAAA
>NW_027108899.1:4170-4954 GCF_000696795.3 Halyomorpha halys | reverse complement strand
AGCAATTTTTTAAACTTTTTTTTTTACTTTTTAATAATAATAATTTTATAATGTCATTGTAGGAAGATAGTTCTGGTGGCGGTCAATAAAGGTATCAAAATAGTAAAAGAAAACGATTTATTGTTAAACAACCTTTCGTCGGTCAGATCAGTGGTTAAATGTCGACAATAGACCGGGACACATACTAAAACCATATTTAAATAAAAAAAAATTATTGGTTTCTGTGTGGTTGTCAATGGTAGGAATAATTCATTTCTCAATTTTACTCAGATGTTAAATCATCACATCAACATCATATTGCAATGATATTGACGTAATGTCAAAAACAACATTCATTCATAAATCGGATCTATTCTCTAACATGACAACACCGTAACCCATCTTTCACAACAGACAGCTAAACGAGCTGTGTTACGAAGTTCTTCCACATCCACCTTATTCACCATACTTATCTCCAACAGGTTTTCATCTGTTCAGGAATTTGGACAATTTAATGACAGGTAAAATTTTTAAAAATGTTCCGGGAAGGAAAAGTTGTTAAAATGTGGTTAAATATTTTTTTAAAAAATGTGTTGATTTCTTAAAGATGTTTTACTGTATAGCCTTTCTTGTGAAACCTGAGCTCTGGCCTACCACAGCATAAAATTGAACCATGAATTCAACTTTGAAAACCCAAAAATAATAGATATAGAACAAAATACAAAAAATCAGAAGATTTCTGGAAGCCATACATATAACAAAAAACATACAAAACACAGTAAACTACAAAACTGACACTAAACAC
>NW_027108899.1:3698-4120 GCF_000696795.3 Halyomorpha halys | reverse complement strand
ACTTCATGCATATGCATAAATACATGGATATTTAGCGTGATATGAAATCTAAGAAATTCTAGTGAATAAAAATATGGACGATGTTTTGGTATGGTACGATAATTTTTTTTTAATAATAATAATTATATAATGTCATTGTAGGAAGATAGACCTGGTGGCGGTCAATAAAGGTATCAAAATAGTAAAAGAAAACGATTTATTGTTAAACAACGTTTCGCCCCATTTTGCAGGCTTATTGAAACGGAGATGACAAACGACGAAGGCCATAGTGGAGCGAAAAATTGGTTAAAAATAAATAGTTTTCTTTTACTATTTTGATACCTTATTTACCGCCACCCGGACTGTCTTCCTGCAATCTAAGAGATTTTTAGTTGTGAACCAGCATTCAATATCCATTTACAGATACCAAAACAGTGTGTGTG
>NW_027108899.1:3327-3648 GCF_000696795.3 Halyomorpha halys | reverse complement strand
ATATAAACATAAAAATCAGAAGCAATAAACGGTATAAAAAAACAAAAATCACAAAGTTTAATGTTAAATACAAAGCAGGACTTTAAAAAAACAGGGAGGTAACCAAACAGCACTCTGGACATGAGATACGGTCCAAAGAGGTAGCAAGAAATGTAGAGTAATGGATGTGCTAAGGAGAAGTGAAGATGCACAAATAAGTAGTGGTAGAAAAGTAAGAATAGTGTACAGATGTGACATAGTTTCCTATATGAAATTCAAATTACGAAAAATTATGAAGTGAATATAATTGTATGAAATATAAGACATAAGGATCATAATTGT
>NW_027108899.1:0-1457 GCF_000696795.3 Halyomorpha halys | reverse complement strand
CTAGCGTGGTTATAATCCGAGGCTGTTCTGAAAATGATTTGTAGGGATTCATCCCTAATAAGGCTGCATATGGACTTATGCCCTTTAAATCGTTTAAAATAAACGATTCAATCGTTTTATAGGAATATTTAAATTTATTTCATATTCGCGGATTTATTAATTATAAATCTTTTAAATTAAAAGTTATTATTAGTTAATCGTATGTATTAGCTCTTATTTGAGTACTTTTTTTTTTATCCCCCCGCATGGAACATCTTCCTTAAATGTTTTAGTCCTTTACTATATTTAAAAATTTCGGTGTTGTGAAACATGATGTGTGACCTACTCTATATTTCCATGGTAATATGACACGATAATGCAGGAGAAAGCACGACCAAACAGGGAGAAAAAAAAACAACTTAAAAAAGCATGTTAAACTTGTGGTTTCTGCACATCCCGAAGTCCTCATTCTCTGATGTCGTCTCAATTTCTCTCGAGAAAGTCCTTTTCAAATTCTTTTAGTCTTAATTAATAATAATATTTTTTTATATTTATTCATCAAAAAATCTATCTATTCATTTATAATACTTTAATTAGTTAGAGTTAAGACAGAAATATTCTTTATAATGCGAATATTAGTAATGATACTAATAATAATCGCGCATTAATATATACCAAATATTATGTATTATATTAGAAATTATTAGTTCTGTAGTTGAAATAATTTCAGCAATATATAATTGTTCGTACTTAATGTGCTGCCATACCGTTCATCAAATGGACAAAAATACATACAGTGTAAAACAATTTTCAACAATGTTATACGGATGACATGATTTCGATAATGAAATTGAATGTATAACAAGTATGGGGATTATTAAGGAGCATGAATATGGGACAATTGTCCGAAATTATACAGCTATGTAGAAAAATATAGAACAATTTATATTCATCTTTGAAATTTTTTAACCTCAAAAATTTATAGAAATTAAAAAAAAAATAAAAAACACCATGAGAAAGAACTATCAAGAAATCAAGGGCCAAGTAAGGGAAACATTTTGAGCCAAACATTTTATTTCCTGAGTTTTCAAAAAATTATTTAAGGGTTTCTCGAGGTCCTAAAAACGAATATCAACTTTGTTTTACTCTTAAAAAAACATTTACCATACTTTGATAGGTCAGTCATTGAGATTGTTTTAATACAGTACTAATATTGAAATACAATGAGGGTTATTATATAAAAACTACTCATATATATATGACAATATCATAGATATGAAATTGTCTAAAAGATTTAGAAAAAATCAACTAAATCGAACCAGTATTAAGGATTATATAGGGAAGCTGTTACCATTTATGTTACTATAGTACTTCATCTATATATTAATTGATATCAAAATTTCAATTATTGTTCATCGCCAGATATAGCAATAGCGAAGCATTGCTGGGTCTCCTAGTAATAATATATATTTATTATA
>NW_027108898.1:2887-5725 GCF_000696795.3 Halyomorpha halys | reverse complement strand
AGGTAAGGCGGCGATCTAGGTGAATTCCCAGGTATCTTACTGTTCCACTGGCAGGATTCCATTTCACATTTTTACCTTGAGGATTAGATCCGGTGGATCTGACGTTTATCTTCGTACGAGTTTTTATGATATTAGGTAAAATATAAAATAAATAAATTCACAAAATTTTCATTTCTAGCTGTTCCGACAAATATTTAGGTTTATGAAAACATTTATCTAAGGGACCGTAAGACCTACAGATGTCTGCTAGTACTTAAATTGAAGCTACTTAAACTTACTATAAAGTAGTTCATATAGCTTATCTTTGTAGGATTAGTAGATTTTATTGTGTTTGACGATATAAATTCACAAAATTTTGATTTCTAGTTGTTCGGACTGACTTTTTGGATTTATGAAAAAGAATATCTCAGAAAGTATTAGACTTATAATACGTCGTACATTCGACGAGCTAGATGTCTTCTTGCACTTAAAGTTAATTTAATTTACTATAATGTAATTTATGACACTTATCTTCGTAAGGGTAATAGTTCTTATGAAATTCATATATGAATATGAATTTTACACATGCAATTTTATCCAAACAACAATAAATCAATATATTTTAGCAAATATGAAAACTACTTCTCCTAGGAATATAAAAATATATAAAGTGCCCTGAGACACTTTATAGAGCATTAAATAAGATTTAATTTGAGTGTTTATATACCTTTGTACGTCGAATGGGTATAGATATAGATTTCTTAAAACTAAGTCACTAACAACTGATCTTTCAGTGGATTTTTTATAAAATTTTGCTTTTTAAAGAGCTATATATCGAGAAATATTGAATGTAAATAACTCTATTAGGGATCATATTTTAGCAAATTTACTTTATTTAAAATGACATTGTCTTAGTTGGTAGATTGAAAGATATTAAGGTCTGATGAAAAATTCATTTGTTTTATCTTTCTGAAACAGCCATAATTTTTTATTCTCCTTACCTGTACTATGTAGGCTCATCAATTTGAGTAGTAATTACACATATTTATGTTAAAGTAATAAAAAATTGGGGTGAAACAACTTCCGTTTTTTTCCCTGTTGGGTTTTTGTACTAATAATTGTCTTTGGAATTATCAAATTTATTAACTTTATCTAAATTTTAAACTATTGCAATGCAATTTACTCTATTGATTGTGGAAAGTTCTGTTCGTTAAGCTGAATTGTCCCAAGTTTTGCTACTTGATGACTACACAGGGTCCTGTAAATAGTTATGTGAGTTGTTCAAGTTAGTAACTTGATATTCGCTATTTTAACTAGTTCGAAATTTAATAAATAAACGCAATTCAAAATTATTTTATAACCAATGAAATAACTTCAAATTTGTATTTATTAAATTTAGACCTAAAGTATTTAAAGTAGTGTATTTTGCTTTGTATTTCGTTCGAAGAAGGATTTATACACAAAGTTTTTAGCAATACAAAGCAGAATCCCTTACTAACTTGTTAATATAATTAAAATTATCGGATTCTTCATACACTTAAAATGGTGCCTATCTTACTTGATCTTATTGGTAATTTCTTATGATTTATTGGTAATGCCATTTTTACATTCAGTGAGTCTGCTTATTGTGATAATAATTAAAAATTATTCATTTATTTATAACACTTTGATTTGCAATTTAAGAGTAATTACGAAATTAATAATATCCTGTCTCTATATTTAAAACACTGTTACACTACAGTGCCAAATAGATGTTGACGGCTCGTATGGATGTTCCATTTTAGGATTACAGATGATTTTTAATCCAAGTGAGTACAGGTAGTATTTGTTGTTTTAATTTTTGTTTTAACTGTGAAAATGTTCAGTGCTCTCGTTGTTAGTACCATATTATTCATTTATTGTATACGAAAAAGGAATAACAAAATAAAGATGCAAATTATAACAATAGTATTCGACGTTTTTTAAAAAAATATAATAATACTGATTAAATGATAAGAAAATAATGTTTTCGTCGGAGTAATAGCTTACATGAAATTTGCTAAAATAAATTGATTTACAGTTGTTCGAACAAATTTTCATTTACCAAATTTCTATTCATATGTGAATATCATAAAAACTACTACCCCTACGAAGATATGTGTCGTTAACTACTTTATGGTAAGTTAAATTTCCTCTATTTTGAGTGTTGGCACACATATGTGCGTCTTATGGATCTAGAGATATATTTTATAAAAGATCTAATATTTTATACGATCAGCTAGAAATTAACATTTTGTGAGTTTATTTTGTCAAATGTCACTAAAACTACTACTCCAACAAAGATAAACATAATTAACTATTTTTAGTAAATATCACTAGCTTTAATTTGAGTGCTGACAGATATCAGTACGTCCAATGGTTTCTGAAATAAAGATTTTCATAAATCAAATTTAGTGTCGGAACAACTATAAATCAATTTATTTTAGTACATATCATGAAAACAACTATTCCTACGAAGGTAAAGGTCATAAACTTTTTTATAGTCCATTAAACTAGCTTTAATTTGAGTGCTAATAGACATCAGTACGTCACATAGTTCCTGAGATATAGATTTCTCAAAATAAATAAACTAACTACTAATCTTTCAGTAGATTCCTTTTTAAATGCTATATCTCGAGAACTATTGGACGTAAATAGCTCTTTTAGGGCTACTATTTCAGCAAATTTACTCTTCATTAAATAACGTCCTCTTAGATATTCTAGTGTTTTTGGTAGTTTTTAAGATATAGAGCTCCGAATGAAAAATCAATGTTTTTTTAAGGTTTTGAAACAGCCGCCTTTTTATAATCCCCCTACCTATACCAGGCAGACTCATCAATT
>NW_027108898.1:0-462 GCF_000696795.3 Halyomorpha halys | reverse complement strand
ATAGAGCTCCGAATGAAAAATCAATGTTTTTTTAAGGTTTTGAAACAGCCGCCTTTTTATAATCCCCCTACCTATACCAGGCAGACTCATCAATTATTCATAGTTTTTATTTAAGTAATCAAAAATCAAAATAACTGCCTTTTTTTCTTCTGAGCTCTTGTACTACTTGTTTTACTCCTCCTCGCTTTTGGAGGAAAGATCCCAGTGTTTTTCAACCGCGTCGAGGGTAGTAAAAGCCAGTAAAGGATGGGTGAGGGCTATACTCGCACATGCTGAGCGCTTAAGTGGAGAATCTTGCCATTATCAGAACTCCAATATTATTTATTATTATTATTTATAATAGGCCTCTGGGTCGCTGCCGTTTCTGCATCCAGTTAAAATCGTCTTAAAAATATATATAAAAACCAAAGAAAAAAAAAACAGGGCTTTCATTTTAATTTTTCAATACTTGTGTAGAGATTT
>NW_027108897.1:0-7239 GCF_000696795.3 Halyomorpha halys | reverse complement strand
TAATAAAGTAATATTATCATTGTGCTAATAATAAAGTGATATTAAGATATTATCATTGTGCTGATAATAAAGTGATATTAAGATATTATTGTGCTGATAATAAAGTAATATTAAGATATTATGATTGTGCTGATAATAAAGTAATATTAAGATATTATCATTGTGGTGATAATAAAGTAATATTAAGATATTATCATTGTGGTGATAATAAAGTAATATTATCATTGTGGTGATAAAGTAATATTATCATTGTGCTAATAATAAAGTAATATTATCATTGTGCTAATAATAAAGTAATATTAAGATATTATGATTGTGCTGATAATAAAGTAATATTAAGATATTATCATTGTGCTGATAATTAAGTTAGCCAGTGAATGTTTTATTGAGGTCTTATTGGACGGTTTACCGTTACATTACGGACTTTGCGATCCAGGTAAATATTTATCTAATAGTTAGCTTATCTACCTTTTCCTTGTGCTCCTAACCTGTCAATCTGTCTTTTTGATAAGTAAACAACTCGCTAGTTACATAATAAAAAAAAAACTTTCCAAATACATACCTTACTCGCTATTTTTATCTTATTTTCTTTTTTTATTTAATTTTATTTCTTTATCAATGGCATTCTCTTTATCAGGCGGTAATGATATTATAGAGGTCTTATGACCACTTTTGACTCCCAATTACTGTCAGTAGGTTTTCGAGGACGAGTTTTTCCTTCCCGAAACCTGTACTGCGCATAATCCCTTACAGTCTAAAACAGTTATGGGCAACCTTTAATGTTATGGGCTAAACTTTAATGAGCAAATACGTTCGCGGCCTTGTTTAAAAGTGAAATAATACGACATTATTATTATAATTACAATTTATTAAAATAACAAAATGAAATGAAAAAAAAATAAAGGTACAACATTATAATTAAATCATGAAATTTGGAATTATTACAAACTACGAAAGTAAAATAGCGACACCAAAATCAATGAGACACCTGAGCTTGAATTTGGGTAACTAATCCATCGATGTTTGGATTAATTCCACTGATACAAATAAGTAAACAATTTTCCAAATTATCATCAGTGAACCTTGTAACAGTACGATGGTTCGATTTATTTCATATATACTTTCATCCTTGAAAAGAAACGTTCGCATTTGTAAGTACTGCCAAACGCACTTCTTGTGACTTTTCTAAGCTGCGGAAAATGGTCTTCTTTGAAGTATTATTTGTTGAAATCGCACAACTCCTCGTCTTCAAATTTAGATTTTAGAAGTGAGTTTTCTTGAATCTCAATCAATTCCATTTGCAAGTGATGGTGCACCATCTGTGTGTGCATGCTCCTAAATTTTGACCATGGCGAGCCAAAACTTGTTAATACCTTTTTAACTTCATTAAAAATGTTCTCTCCTGTAGTAGTTCCTTTTAGCGCCTGTAAAACAAGCAGTTCCTCAGTAACAGGGAACTCTTCATCAACACTATAAATAATGATATTTATTAGTTCAGCTGTTTCGGACAAATCGGTAATGCTATTTGCTATGATATTCAAAATCAGCCATAGGTTCAATAAATGTTGTTTTTTATATCATTAGCCATTATTTCTGTACGTCGGACAACAGTTCGTCTTGACAAACTAATTTTTCCAAATTTATTTTTCTTTTCAGGACACAAAACACTGCAAACTTCGAACATACACTCCTTGATAAATCCTCCTTCGATAGACGGTTTTAATGACTTTGCCAATTTTGAAGTAACTATAAAACTAGCTTTCACAAAATTATCGTGTTGTGTTCTTTGTTTATGAAACATTTGCTGCTGTTTTTCCAAATTTGCGGTAAGCTTCTGGATTTTGTGTTTTCCTATTTGTCCTGTCAATGAGAGCAGCATAGGATGCTTAGTTGAGTAATGCCTCTTTATATTGAATTCTTTCATCACTGAAATGTATTCATTACACAGCAAACAAATAGGCTTACCATTGTGCAAGGTAAAAAAGAATTCTTCAGTCAATTTTTCTTGAAACTGGCGACCCTCTGTATCTCCTGACGACCCTCTGTATCTACTTTTCGTTCCTTTCCGCCAGACATCATTTTCGTTTACTTTTCTTTCGATAAACCTAATAACAAAACATAATTGGTAAGCACTCAAGATGCACACAAAGTCACAGAGCAAATTGACGGCACTAGCAGTTCGTTAGGACATCGCTTGTCGAAGTCACCTTGGTAGCTCAAATTGAACTGAACTAAAGTAAAGATAAAAAATAAGAGAAAAAAAATGGTGGATGGTCCGATCCACCATTTTTTTCTCTTATTTTAACATACGTTAAGTTATTTTCCATGGCAAACCTATATTAAGAAAACCATCCATTGATCAATCCTATGTATTTGCTTTACGTTTTCTGCTTGTTTTAGTCCAGATTACTATATATAACTAACCACATAATAAATTTATTAGAATCATGTTAGACTTTCTCCTCTTTTGAACAAAAACTGATATTAAAAGTGGAAGTAGTTGTAGTTTAGATTACTCTCTGTAATAGAGAATAAATAAAATATAATTAAAAACCCCTTTATATGATTTCCTTACTGACGATTTCCTTACTAGCTATTGAGTGGCAGCGTTGCTGTCGGTCGAAAGTTGATAGAAACGGGAAGGAGTATCCGACAAGGTGGATGAGAGCAATATGGAGGAAAGGGAGAAAGTTGTCTTGTGGCCACTACTGGTACTGTACTTCCTGGAGTCAGTCCTTTCCAGTCTCTGGTGTCGATACTAACGATACCCGTATCGCTTCCAGATCACTTTCTATTCGACACGATACTATTTTAACTTAAGCTCATCAACTTTTATTTTTTTTTAAGTTTTCAGTATGGATGTCGGAGGTATTTAGTATACTCCTGACCTCCCCTCGCTCATTAGATATCGATATTTCAGTTCGTAAACTCTATGTTTGATAACTTAAGTTATATAATTTTCTAATGCTAACTTCAGGCAACAAAGAAAAGTATAAATAAAAAGACTCTAAAAACAAAAATGAGTTAGCCAACAAAATACTCTTTGTATGGATTTATTTAAAACAAAAATGAGTTAGCCAACAAAATTAGTATACATATTTTTATTATACAATTCTTATACATATTAAATAATTTATTCCATAAATTTTATGTATTTTACATAATCAAATCTTTGTGGGCGGTCACTTCTTGAGCATTTGGAGATTATGCCGTTTTATAGGACCAAATCAGAGCTGACGGTTAGTAATAAGGTCTTTATGCTTCAGATAGAGTTATCACTATAATGTTTTATAAAAATAACAATATCATTAATTAGATTTTACATAATGTTTTGAATTTTGTTTTCGCTCTCGAAAATACATATTTTCGACTTAAGCCCCTATGACCGCGCACCAAAAATGATTTATGCAATAAATATTATGTACTTTTCTTATAGATTAGTTTACCTTATATCAGAACAGTGTAAAAATTTCCACTTTCGATTTTCAAGGTTCATTAACTTGCCTATAGATTGGAAAGTTAAAAATTTCTTACACACATGTGCACTTTATTTGAAAACAAAAATGTTGGGTTTTCTCAATAAAAGTAACTTCTTTTATTACGCCAGTTTGGATTGGAGTGTTGGGAGTACCGATGTTCGGATTACTGGAATGTTGGGAGTCCCGATGTGTAGATTACTAGAATGTTGGGAGTACTGATGTTCCGATTACTGGAGTGTTGGGAGCATCGATGTTTAGATCAGCGGGATTAAGTTGTATTCTATTCCAAGAAGAACTTTTAGTAGTTCTCCAGATAGCTACTAGTTCTTTCTCAGTAAATATAAGAAGAAGCCTTAAGAAACTCCTCATTGGGTAAATATAAGAAGAAGCCTTAAGAAAGTCCTCATTGGGTAATATAATATAAGAAGAAGCCTTAAGAAAGTCCTCATTGCGTAATATAATATAAGAAGAAGCCTTAAGAAAGTCCTCATTGGGTAATATAATATAAGAAGCCTTAAGAAAGTCCTCATTGGGTAATATAATAAAAGAAGAAGCCTTAAGAAAGTCCTCATTGGGTAAATATAAGAAGTCTTAAGAAAGTCCTCATTGGGTAATAAAAGAGCTGGGTCATCATCCGACGTAACCCATCATAGGGTTTATTGTTCTATCTAAATTATATTTCTTGAAAGGTAAATATATCTTGGTCTTTAGAGAAAAATATCATCTTTGTATTTGAACCGTTTTAGTGTGGAGGAAAACTACTTTAGCTTGAAGAAATGTTATCTACTTAGATAACATTTCACAGCCTCAACATTACAACATCAGATATAAATATTCCATAGGAGTTATAATTTCTTTTCCTTTCTCATGCAAAGATACTTTCTGGTAAGAAGATTCCGTTGGGACTGATATATTATAATATTTGTTAGTGCTCTAGGACTCCCTGTTGCCACCAGAGCGTGTTGATAAATTTATTACCACCTTCACAGTCTCATTAAGTTTATATTTCCAGTAATTATCTTCTTCATCTTCTCTCTAAGCTAAATTTTACAATAAATTTGTATGTCATATGAACTTTTCAGACCATAATTTAAAAAATATATATTTTTTGAACATTAGAGAGTTATAAATCCAATTCATACAAGAAAACTAACTTTTTATAGCCATTATAGCTTGAGATGGCGATTATGAGGAGTTTTTGAGATTTTAGGATTGAAGCATTCTGTCGTAAAACATGATAACTAGCAAAATAAAAACTTGTGAAGAATTGATTGTTATCTTTTGAAGGTAGTTTGAGGTTCTAGTCGATTGTTAAGTTGTATAGATAGATAGTTTGAGGTTCTAATCGATTGTTAAGTAGTATAGATAGATAGTTTGAGGTTCTAATCGATTGATAAGTTGAATAGATAGATAGTTTGAGGTTCCAATAAAAACTATATTACCCAATTATTGTGAGTGTATTGAAAATAAAACGTACATCTTCATTTTTTTTTTTTTTTTTGTGGATATAAGAATAAATGATATAGGATAACTTGCAAATAGCATGTTTTGTCATGTGCCAACTAGCTGATTAGCAGTTAGCTTTTGTTGTGTAGCTTGTTTTGCAATATTTGAGCCCACCTCAATCGTAAATTATACATTCTGTATATATTTAACTATGTCCAGTTACCTTATATTTGAAGAAATACAAATTAAAAACATACTTTTGCTTTGTAGATTAAGTGATGGTGGGACTGTAAAAGTTAGTAGCTACAGTAAATAACATATTTTACTTCAGAGTAGGTGTAACACACATTTTTTATTTTTAACAGTAACTTGGATATGATTATGTAGCGCTCTCTAGCATTGAGCATTGCTCTCATGAGAAGAACTCTTATAACAACTGCTCCTCACATTAAGAACATCGGATTTAATTTTATTATCATGAAATAGCAGACAGTTTCACACCCACGTAGGCATGAGTCAACACGGTGGGTCCGGGAGTCCTCTAAGGTCCGCCCATTCTCATAAAGTGGGTAACCTTAATTGGGCAAAAATCTAGCAGTCGAATAGTTCTCCTTGCACAACTATTGATTATCCCTCTTCATGGGTTGTTGAATACAGGATTTTCATTTTTTTTAACATCTTTTCATAACATCAACATTTTTAGGATTTTTTCCCCCAGAAATATTTTATCTTATTTCATTTTTAAAGGCATACATTTTTTAATATTCTCTATCTTTCTTTAAACATTCTAAAAACAAATGGTGACTTTTTATAGTTAAATATTTGTAACTTGTAAATCTCTTGGCAGAACTACCTAAATCTATTTCCAGTTGTATTCAAAGGTGTCGCCGTTGTCGGGAGTTGTATACCGGCGATATATACCAATAGGTTTCAGGTTGTCGCCGTTGTCGAGAGTTGTATACCGGCGATATGTACCAATAGGTTTCAGGGTGTCGCCGTTGTCGGGAGTTGTATACCGGCGATATGTACCAATAGGTTTCAGGTTGTCGCCGTTGTTGGGAGTTGTATACCGGCGATATATACCAATAGGTTTCAGGTTGTCGCCGTTGTCGGGAGTTGTATACCGGCGATATGTACCAATAGGTTTCAGGTTGTCGCCGTTGTCGGGAGTTGTATACCGGCGATATGTACCAATAGGTTTCAGGTTGTCGCCGTTGTCGGGAGTTGTATACCGACGATATGTACCAATAGGTTTCAGGTTCAATGTCAGAGTAGAAAAAAAATGCGGAGTACAATTTGGAATTTGAA
Organism: Halyomorpha halys; assembly: GCF_000696795.3. NCBI lineage: Eukaryota > Metazoa > Arthropoda > Insecta > Hemiptera > Pentatomidae > Halyomorpha > Halyomorpha halys. The sequence goes on along the minus strand of NW_027108897.1, from coordinate 1,006 downwards.
TGGAAAAGCGATAAGGGTAGCTAATCTACTATAGATTCTATCCAATTTCAGCAATTAAAAAGATTAGGAACTAGGTCTGGTTTTTTTTTTCAGAAAGAACACATCTTTTATGTTAGAAGTGAGGTAGCACACTTGTGCTAAGAATGTTAAATTTGAGAGTTATTCCACATTAAACATTTAGCACAGCTAGGGTCTGTTAGAAGTCTGCTAATTTATTAGCACTCCAAAACAGGTATTACTGCTTATTAGGAGCATTTGTCCTTGAGTAACTCTTCCAATAGTTAATAATATTACAAATTGTTCCAATAATTAATAATATTATCAATTGTCATTAGTTAATAATATTATCAATTGTTCCAATAGTTAATAATATTATCAGTTGTTCCAATAGTTAATAATATTATCAAATGTCATTAGTTAATAATATTATCAATTGTCATTAGTTAATAATATTATCAATTGTTCCAATAGTTAATAATATTATCATTTGTTCCAATAGTTAATAATATTATCATTTGTTCCAATAGTTAATAATATTATCGTTTGTTCCAATAGTTAATAATATTACAAATTGTTCCAGTAATTAATAATATTATCAATTGTCATTAGTTAATAATATTACAAAATGTTTCTATAATTAATAATATTATCAATTGTCATTTGTTAATAATATTATCAATTGTCATTAGTTAATAATATTATCAATTGTCATTAGTTAATAATATTACAAATTGTTTCAATAATTAATAATATTATCAATTGTTCCAATAGTTAATAATATTACAAAATGTTTCAATAATTAATAATATTATCATTTGTTTAAAAGCAGTATCAGCTTATTTATTTTAATCTTAATTTTATCCTTTTGTTTCAACTGATATATTATCAACCTTGTGCTTGGTTGACACTGACAGAACTTGTTTAAACCTTAAGCTAGCAAACTACAATTCGGCAGGTTAGCACAGAGACGTCGTTCACTCAAACTTTGTGTCAAGTGATCAATTAG
>NW_027108896.1:3093-3463 GCF_000696795.3 Halyomorpha halys | reverse complement strand
ATCTGAACCACATAGATTTCTTGTAGAGGCATATAGTAAGAGAAATTGTCGTGAGTGGTTTCAAAATTTTTAGAACTATGAGTTTGACGTGGAAGAAAAAAGAAGTCAATGGAATTTCAAAAGTGTACGTTGAGATGTAATTGGGAACCATTCTTTGACAAAGATTTGTCCCGAAGGCAAAAAGATGGAATGAGTTTCTCAAACCGAGCGAAAATAATTCTGGAGCACTCTACTGAAAACAATTAATGAAATTGAGCCATTGCTCCCATTACTGTTACAGAGACGACAAAATTGTCTCCTACAAGCTCATGTGGCGCCCGTCAATTTAGAAATACTTAATTGGGAAGCCATACACACCCGTCGTATTCAG
>NW_027108896.1:0-763 GCF_000696795.3 Halyomorpha halys | reverse complement strand
TTCATACATGATAAATAATTCCCTTACTTGACACGGATTTTTTAGGAAATCTAGGGAGATTTTGCGAGCTACGAATACATTAGATCTTTTAATCCTGATAGGCAGGATGATTAATTAGATCTTTTGATCCTGGTACATCCAATAAAGTTAATAAAGTTTTTTATAAATCAAAATTATTGTCCGAACAACTATAAATCAATTTATCTTAGCAAATATCATGAAAACTACAGCTCCTACAAAGGTAAAGATTATAAATTGCTGTATAATTAAATTAGCTTTAATTTGAGTTAAAATAGACATCTGTACGTCACATAGTTCCTGAGATGTAGATTTCTTAAAATAAATTAACTAACTACTGATATTTCAGTACATTTTTTTGAAATGTTGCTTTTTAAAAGGAGAACTATTGGACGTAAATAGCTCAGAAAATTTACTCTTCTTTAAATAATGTTCTTTTAGTTTTACTAGTGTTGTTGGTAGTTTTTAAGATAGAGTGCTCCGAATAAAATTTTTTTTTTTTTTTAAGGTTTTGAAGCAGCCGCCATTTTTTATTCCCACTACCTATACCTGGCAAACTCATCGGTTTTGACTAGTAATTATACATAGTTTTCATTAAAGTAATCACAAATTGGGAAACTGCCTTTTTTTCTTCCCGACTCTTGTACTAAAAGGGGTTGCAACCGCCTCGCTTTAATAATTCTAACTGGAACCACGTGTTTGTTTCATGTTTATAAATATGAAATAAAACAATTAAAAATTATGA
>NW_027108895.1:0-4953 GCF_000696795.3 Halyomorpha halys | reverse complement strand
CCCTACAGTATCCTTTAATAATACCCCACTTGTTCCTGTCGAACGGATCCGTTACTTAGAACTACATCTCGACAAACGACAAGAAACTGCTCGTAGATTCCGACTAGGCGTCTGAAAAGAAGATGGCCTCGGAGTTCTATCAGTGGGTAGATTCTCCACATGTTTGTATCATGTCACTATGTCACCTACAGCAAATTTACTTGTTGTATATATGTGTATACAGTTGTAAATAACAATAAATAAATTATTAAAAAAAAAAAAAAGGTATGCTCCTGTCCTAAATATTCAGTTCCGATTTCGTACGAATTTTTGTTTTTGAGCTGGGTTATTCACATACACACACAAACAACATTCACAGGAGTACTGAGACCATTTTCCGAGACTTTTGTAATGTGAAAAATTGATACTACCTGTATAAGGTAGTGCACATCAGGTCTGTCGACTTCATAAAAAAAATAGCTGTCATACCCCAGGCATTTGTTATTCAACTATACTGTACAGATAAAAACAGATCATCTTTGTTATTTCGAAACAAGAGCCTCAAAACGTTTATTTTCTTTGAAAATGTGGAATTTTTCACAAACAGAAAAGTAAATTTTATTTTGAAATTTCGCACTTACTATTCTTGAAAACCCTATTGCTTGAAATAAATACGTTTTCGACAAAGGTTCTTCTTTTGGCCCATAAAGGTCAGAGGTTAGTTCTAAGACGACATTCAAGAAGCCATTTGATGTAAGTTGATTGTCAGCTCCATAAAAAAAAAAAAAAATTGAAGAGGCTTACCAGATGGTCGCATTGTCATTGAATTATTATTAAGAGAGTGAAAGTCTTGTGTCGATACTTCATACTGTTTTTGTAACCTCCATTGCTACATGATATCCTCGAGGCATTATCAAATGTGAACATTTTAAGATAACATTAAAATTGATTATTAAAAAACTATATTTGCTTTAGTTAATCGATTATCTATATTTGTTTAGATGATAATAAAAAAATATCATATAAACTGATATGGATTGACCGTATGTGATTTAGAAGATGGTCAAAGCAGCGGTCGGGGGAATCAAAATAATTTTCAATTATTGATTCATTGCTCATGTTTCGACCCACAATTCAGGATTCATCATAACTAAAATAAAAGGATACTGAATAGATACAGCCATATTGCTACACAAGTTCTACCTACTTTGTACCTTTTTATGTTAGCTCTGGTGAAGATCAACATTGTGGGACGAAATTTTAGTTATCTTTAAATAGTTGGAAACTATTTTTGTTTTTCTTTACAGCAACCGTGACCATCCTTTACATCTATATATAAGCCTATTTGAATATTCAAATCTATTTGAAGATTTATTTAAATGAAACATTTTTTTTCCAACCAGTAGTTATTTCGGTTTTGAAAACAATTTTTTTTTATATTGATCGTTCCACTTTTATGGATTTTAAAGTAAACTGAACAAAGCAAGATACTAAGAACGAACTATTCGATACTTCACCTACTGAAACACATTGCTCTTAAGGATGGAAAGACTAATTTAATAAGTAACACTTCATTAACTCCGAATGGTATTCCGTTTCACACACCGATTGACTTCTTTTGGTGTGATTTGTGTTGGTAATCATACGAAAATATATTGAATCGTATACTACATTGAACTAAACTACACAAAGCCGAAGAGAGTGAACTTCCTCCGCTAAATATAGTTTAGGAGATATCATTATGGCGAATAAAATAATCGAATTGTAAGGTTTAGTAACGAACGAATTTCTAAAACGTTAAAATGCGCTGACCCGACTGGCAGAGGTCCGAGGGGTTGACCGAAATGAAGGTGGGAGGATTGTATCAATGTTTGGGGGTTCATGCGGCTGTCAGTTGATGGGGACTTGTGATATCGGTACCATGAACCACTTTTTACTTTATCTGTTATCGTGCAGATGGTGGTGAATGGTTTCCAAACTATATTTCATCCATTCTTATTACGTCCTTAACATCTACATCAATATCCCCCTTGAAGCTCCTTTTTGTACTAGTATAGTTCCACAAGATTCGAACTAAATGTCTATCACGTTGAAATCTCTTTTCCAAAACGTTTTCCAAGGAAACAGATGCACTTATCATATATTTTCTATCCCTTTCGATTTACCAGAAATTTTATGGAGGTATCATTTGGTATGAACTTCACATGATACATGTCTCACTTATAATTACTATTGTTCGATTACTAATTCTATTATACAGATCGATACTGTATGAATATTTGATTATGAAGATGAATACACTGACTCACTACTGCTGTAGTAATGCGAGGGCGTATATCACGGCGGGGCTCCTCATCTATAAATACCTCATGATCAATAGAGTTGAAATAACCGATCGTCGAGATTTATTCACGAAGCGATTGTGTGCATATGTTCCCTCTCGGTTTGATAGATATGTATATTTATGAGAGGTCTAAATACTCATGAGCCCGTTCGGCAGACTTCATTAGTTCATCGACTCCTGGGGAAAGTTAAGTAAAACACTTCTCCCTAATATGTCTATAATTCAGGAAACAAAATATATTTTTTACAAACCATCTTGCAGTTTCTTGATCTCTTTCATCTCCTGAACCATATGGTTAGAAAGTTTCAAAATTAATTTTTGTTATGCTGTTTATAGGTAACTATATACCCTGATGATCGGGATCGTTATTGCGCACTTACTACGTTATAAGAAAACCCTTTGAGCTCAAAATATGTTATATTTAATTTCAGTATCCAATTGGCATATTAAAATTCTTCTTTTAGGTTTTAGCTATATTTGGCTATTATTTCAATCCATTTAATGTCAGCAGTAGAATTGTGGTTATACCAGTCCTTGGTTTTCGCGACGAAAAGTTCCTCTTATTCTGATACAAATTCCTAGCAGTTTTCGAATTGCATGAAGTTCTGACTAATAATAAACGATGATCATAGGCGTTTTCTCGCTAAAATATTACTTTGTTTTAATTGTCTAAGTAAAGTACTACTGTTATCTCAGGTACTAGAAGATGTACATGTATATATATTAGTAATGAAATTGAAACTGGTTAAATGCGACAAAAATTAGTTTATGATGATTATCTTCATAGGAGTAGTAGTTTTCATTATATCAGTCAAAATATTTTTAATTATTGGAAAGTTTGTCGGGGGGTGCGGTCAGCAAAGAACAACATAAATAAAAAAAAACATATTTATTTATTTTATGCCGACGTTTCGACCTGAGTTTCAGGTCTTCATCACAGGGGTTATGGCGTAGAAGGTAGGCCTGCTACTGCTAAAAATATTTTTATATTTACCTCTGTTATATTCTAAGTTCTACATGACAAAAGAAAAATCAACTTTCAATAAATAATAAGTAATTAACATATTTTATAATTTTAAAAAAAGAAAAATTACAAACTAATAATTTCTGGATAAATCAAAAGTAAATTGGACCATTTTGAAAAATACTTAAATGTCAAACCAACATCATTACCGATGATTCAAAATAAAAACTTTGGAATAAATATAAAAGTGAATCACTGAGACTAATTAGTTTTCTGAGTTTATGGAGATTCAAAAAAAAAAGAAAATACAAAATATGGTTTAATTTATTTCGATTGTCTGGCTCCTTAAAACTGAATAAATTTACAAATTGCTACTTCCCGTATTAAAATGATGATATATATTAGTATAAATATTTTCAAAGCTGTGCCAATTAAAATTGTATGAGCTGAATCGCCCGGTCCACTTTAAGTACTCAGCTTACAGGAGTAACTGAAATCAAATTGAATGCCGAAATAAATTTACAAAATATCAATTTCTCGTGGTTCAGAAAATAATTTTGGTTTTTGAAAAAATGTATCTCGAAAACTATTGAATGTAAAGAGTTCTATTTGAGCTAAAAATGAAGTTAATGAAATATTCCATGCATTATTGATTATCTTCGTAGGAGTAACAGTTTCTAGTATATTTGCCAAAATAAATTTTCAAAATCATGATATCATGTCTTCTAGGAAAAAGGTTAGTTTTTGAAAAACTGTACCACCAAAACCTAATAGAGCTTACATTACTAGATCTCAAAATGAAGCTAATTAAATGCGCCATAAATTAGTTTCTAATTTTTATCTTCTTGGAAGTAGCAGTTTCCACGTTGTTTGTCAAAATAAATTTCTCATGACTTACTGTACTAAGGCTCAAATATTAGAATTTTTGTTTTCCAGATATAGAGCATTGAAAATAAATTAACGAAAATATTTATGAATAAAAAATTTATTCTCGAATAAAATACACCTCCGGTGTTTTAACAAGTTCAATAAATACTGTTGAAGGACATATGTTGTTCGTGTTGTATGGTCTAAGTAAAAATTTAAACAATTTTCGAACAGAAAACGAAACAAAATGACAATAGCCGAAACTTTTAATGAATACAATTTTACTTCTGAATATAGAAAACTTTTTTTTTTTTTTTTTCGGCCAAGACTCCCATTGGAGTCCTATACTGTCCTCCTAACCATGGTTAGGGGGGTTTATCAAAACTTTTTGATTTTGTGGGACCGCCACTCAATGAAAAAAGTCAACGCCCCAGGTTGATGTCAACGCCCCACCGCTAATAGTAATCAAATAGGTAAGACTGTGTCTTAACCACTGAGCTACAGGCGGCCCTATATAAAGCTTAATAAGAAAGTAAAATTTATTCCCAGTGAATCGGTTTCCAGGTATGAACAAACTTCACTATACTGGATAAAGAATTTCAGTAAAATATAATTCCTTAAACATTTGGTTATATACTAAACTTGCCGCAATTTAACCCTCTAAATTTTACTAACTTACATATTTAAGCTGACCAAAGTAGCTTTGGGGCTCCACTAAACCTTCGAATTCCTCTCGTATCCAATCTTTACAATCCAAAATCCTTCGTAAAATCCTCAATGCTCCTTATTTTGTTACTAA
>NW_027108894.1:17548-18057 GCF_000696795.3 Halyomorpha halys | reverse complement strand
TTTTCAAACTAAATTCACTAACTACTGATCTTTCAGTACGTCCCATACAACATTTTTAAGAAAGCTATATAGTTGCACTTAAAAAGCTATATTTCGAAAACTATTTAACGTAAATAATTCTATTAGTGCTCATATTTTAGCAAATTTACTCTTCTTTAAATGACGTTACCCCTTAGGTTTTATTGTGTTGTTCCTACTTTTAAAGATATAGAGCTCCGAAAAATTAGTTTTTTTATCGCTTTGAAACAACTACTATTTTTTTACCTAAATATTTTAAAAAGTATTCAACCTTCTATTCAAGCCTGTTACAAATTCACAAACGATAAGATTTGGAAAAAAAATCCTGTTATACCATAAAAAAAAAACATTTTTTTTTTTATTTTGTCCTTAAAGTGTATAAAGTGGCATAAGCCGTGCTTTCAAAGTCGGCATGCCGAAATTATTGTTTTTGATAATTTTAGCTGACAATGAAATCGTTGACAATGATCCTATTTTTGTCATCGTGATCA
>NW_027108894.1:16980-17293 GCF_000696795.3 Halyomorpha halys | reverse complement strand
GCCATTAGTTTTACTTTACGCACTCTCCATTTTTTTGAAGCAGATATTTCTTCTTTTTTTTTTTTTATAATTCCATATCTTTTGCTACATAAGTCATCGGCTTGTACACAATTTAGCATTATTATATACTATGAAGATATAATCCCCATACTATAGTATTTTACTATGAAGGAAAATAGTATGAAGGAATTACAACCTTTCTTGAAGGATATGTTTGCTATTTGTGGAAATGTCAATTTATTAAAATATTTATGATTAAGATAGTTAAAATTCCTTTAAAGCATTAAAGAGAGGAATTCCATAAAGAATGACA
>NW_027108894.1:13511-14231 GCF_000696795.3 Halyomorpha halys | reverse complement strand
CTTATCTTTAAATTATGTTTATGTCTGCTTGTCCAATGTTTATCCCACCCACAAGGTATTTGGAAGGGATATCATATATCTTTGAAACTTGTTTTATAGAGCAAAATATAAAAAAACACTTCCTTCGTATATCATTACATTGACATTTTCCAAATTATTCTTTTTTCCATTTAACTCACTATTTCGACCTATCTAGTACTTCTAAAGATTATATTTTAACAACATATATTTTGTGTGTGGTATAGTGCTAAATTAGAATGCAAATAAAAACAGAAAAAAATAATATCCATCGGTATTTTTTTAAAATAAAATTAACTCACCCATAGATTTCATACACCCTTGCTTGTAGAAGTCTCCAAATCTGTCTCCTTGTGGCATTTGCCTGGGGATCTCAACCAGTTCACCTTTGATGTAAGTCCAGAGACCATCTCCAATTTCGCCATTGGAAGTACGGCCGTTTTCGGTGAGTTTTTCTGATAATTTAAATTTGAATTGTTAAGTTTCATATAATTTATTCAGTCTTTAATGTTTTATTTATAAATTCTTGTGATATAGTAATAACTGAAACATTTAAACATTTCCTAGAGAACTTAATATGTTAGTTTGTTGGAACAATATATTCATTACATTCCACACAGTAAACTGTAAATATGTTAATATTTTCGATTGATCTAGAGTTACCTGGGTTTGTAATGTACGCTCTGAAACTCCAAGCTGGAA
>NW_027108894.1:12304-13461 GCF_000696795.3 Halyomorpha halys | reverse complement strand
GATTTTAGTAATGTAACTGTCCATGAGTTCCTGCCTCCGAAAAATAAGTGGTGGTAAAGAAGCTTCAGCACAAAGACTTTCTATTGGGCTCGTCCTGAAAGCACCTGTGGCGAGTCTTATTCCAGTATGGTGAACGGAGTCTAAGAGTTGGAGACAGTTTGTTTTGAGGCGACTCCCGCGCAGTACATTCCGCCCTCTAAAGGAGACGAGACTACGTCTACTATAGGATGACATTGCTGGATAGATTAGATTAGATCTAATCTATCCAGCAATGTCATCCTATAGTAGACGTAGTCTCGTCTCCTAGGTAGGTACGTTAGGGGAGGTACGTTGTATCCCTGTGTCAAGAACTCATCATTACTTTCAACAACAAAATACATATATCTTTGAAACTTGTTTTATAGAGCAAAAAATAAAAAACACTTCCTTCGTATATCATTTATACATACATTGACATTTTCTAAATTATTCTTTTTTCCATTTAACTCACTATTTCGACCTATCTAGTACTTCTAAAGATTATATTTTAATAACATATATTTTGTGTGTGGTATAGTGCTAAAGTAGAATGCAAATAAAAACAGAAAAAAAAATAATATCCATCGGTATTTTTTAAAAATAAAATTAACTCACCCATAGATTTCATACACCCTTGCTTGTAGAAGTCTCCAAATCTGTCTCCTTGTGGCATTTGCCTGGGGATCTCAACCAGTTCACCTTTGATGTATGTCCAGAGACCATCTCCAATTTCGCCATTGGAAGTACGGCCGTTTTCGGTGAGTTTTTCTGAAGATTTAAATTTGAATTGTTAAATTTCATATAATTTATTCAGTCATTAATGTCTTATTTATAAATTCTTGTGATATAGTAATAACTGAAACATTTCCTAGATAACTTAATATGTTAGTTTGTTGGAAAAATATATTCATAACATTCCACACAGTAAACTGTAAATACGTTAATATTTTCGATTGATCTAGAGTTACCTGGGTTTGTAATGTACGCTCTGAAACTCCAAGCTGGAATTCCGAAGAAATTGGTCTCTACGTAGTTTGGTGAAGCTGAGTAGTCGTAATCAGCAGCATTGACCTTTGCCATGTCTTTTTTCAAGAACTAAAATTTAAATTTGAAAAAGAGAATTTGAGATTTTCTTACAT
>NW_027108894.1:9169-10778 GCF_000696795.3 Halyomorpha halys | reverse complement strand
CCGTAATATAAGTAGTACTTCCCCCACCATTGGAAGTTAGCAAATATTAGTTGGTGTTATTATTTACACAACTGTTAAATTAATAGGAAGAGATTCGTTCACCAAAAATAAGCATTCATATCCTAATTAGATAATTAGTTGCTATTTAAAAATGTTAATTTTATATTTATGTAAAATAGATAGAACCCTTGTCATCTGTCATCCTGTTCTCTCCGTCATTCGAATTATATTTTTTCATAATCATTCCACGTTCCAAAATATGGAATTTAAAAAAAAATAAAACGTTGTGGGTACGCAGGTAGTGTTGTTATATCAAAGAAAAACTATTTATCAAATGTTGTATTATTCTAGAAATGAGAAATCACACAAATCATCTATAACTTAACCCGTCCATCACATTTATATGTGAAAGCGACTATACCCTTAAACCTTCTCTTTAGCTTCTATGAATGCCGTCCGTCATCTATCTCACTACATCTCGTTCATTCTTACTATGAACGAGACAAGCAGAGCTTACTTCTACTACCAGTAATTTACCCTTTCAATTAAAAGTTCAATAAACATAGAGAAAAAATAATAGAATTCAACGAACTGAAAATCGACAGATTAATTGTATCAGAACCAGTCTTAGTACTTGAAAAAACGATAATCGGGCTACCGTTTTGAAACCATGTCGGACCTTAATTTGAAATCACTATGGAGAAAAGAAAAATTACAAGCATTTATTTTGTCAATAATATCACATCATAAAAGTAAGAAAGTACCGTGTCTCAGTATTTTTTATTTTATGATTTCCTGTGTGATTGATATATTTATTAGCTGGTTTTGAAGGTATGGTACCATATACAGTAAAGTGCGTTTCCCAAATCTGTTGTTCAATAATTGACTTGTTTTTTTCCTTACATTTTTTAAATTTATTTATTTAATGTGATTTACAAATAATAAATATAATAAGTAAATATGTGGAATGTCTCATTTACACTTGAAAATCTTAGGAAGGAACTACCTATTGGTGATACTTTAAGCATTAATTTAAATTAGAAGGTCCTGTGGCCTTTATTCTTCTAACATTTTTTAAATTACTACTTGGTTTGTTAGTTCAAACCGAATTATTTTAGTTTTTTTTTTTTTAAAATGAACATTAATCGCTTCCTGAGCCATTATTCCAGGGGTTGTGGTTGAAATAGTCTTATTAAACTTTATAAGGTAATAATTCGCTAGAAAATGGAGTATGGCTCTGCTTGTCTCAAGTGCTTGCTAAACTGGATACAGTCTATCACGCCGGAATCTGAATTGCAACCAGAGCATTTTGAACAAGCCTTATTCTAAGCTTATGTGCTTAATCGAGTAGGTTGGTCGATGTACGACATGTCACAATCTCACAAGAGGAGATCATGACACAAAAAAAAGGCAATCTTTCTATGTGGGTTCCATGTCATGTTGAAATCGAACTGGCCCATCACGCTGACGTTATTTTTAATTTTATTAATTGTTAATTTTTCATTATTGTAACACTGTTGGAACACTTATGCTTATGTAAATATTAAAAAATTAAAATTCTTCATTAAAATATTGTATTTTAATTTTCCATATTGGGTTAATGGGAACC
>NW_027108894.1:7613-8869 GCF_000696795.3 Halyomorpha halys | reverse complement strand
AAAAAAAAAAAAATGATTATTAATCGCTTCCTGAGGCATTATTCCAGGGGTTGCGGTTGAAATAGTCTTATTAAACTTTATAAGGTAATAATTCGCTAGAAAATGGAGTATGGCTCTGCTTGTCCCAAGTGCTTGCTAAAGTGGATACACTCTATCACGCCGGAATCCGAATTGCAACCAGAGCATTTTGAACAAGCCCTATTCTAAGCTTATGTGCTTAATCGAGTAGGTTGGTCGATGTACGACATGTCACAATCTCACAAGAGGAGATCATGACACAAAAAAAAGGCCATCCTTCTATGTGGGTTTCATGTCATGTTGGAATCGAACTGGCCCATCACGCTGAAATAGAAGCACACGCGCTTCCGGGACTGGGTCAAGCAATTTTAACTCCATCAGATATGAGCAAACCCCTCAAGAAGAAAATCATATATAGATGAAAATATTTGTGGACCGAAAGTCAAAATAGAATAAAAATTATCAAAAAGGACGTCAAGCCCTGAAGTGCATCCTATCGTATATTTCATAGAGAGGATGTCGTCCTGTTGGTTGCTTGAATCAATCTCAGCATTTAATTCCATTTATGAATATTCAACATCAAAGTTTGTAGTTATATATTCATTTAGCTAAGATATCACGTTGTCTTTATTTAATTTGGAATCTAGGTATACTGGTTGCGTTTATTGAAGGATTTATGATTAAATTTGTTTCATATACATACTTTGTTTCCTGTAAAAATGGGATAAAAAAAGATAATTGTTATTTTTAATTTTATTAATTGTTAATTTTTCATTATTGTAAATATTAAAAAATTAAAATTCTTCATTAAAATATTGTATTTTAATTTTCAATATTGGGTTAATGAGAACCATACCTGGAACTACTTATTATATGTATGCAATTATAAGTGTAGATCATATATCAATAGATTATTAGATATAGATAAAACTATATTATTATTTTTTTTTACTTCTTGTTCTTTTGTAAGCCTGATTGTTAAATTAATAATTTTAATTTTAAATAATTTATGTAACAAAATATTATTGTCCATGTTCAAATGTCCATGTGTCTTACTCCTAGGTTAGCTACACTGAAGAGCAAATACGTTTATCAGTCTAATCATTTAATTTCATTGTGAATAATCTGCATTGCTATAGTAGTACAAGAGCCGGGAAGAAAAAAAGGTAGTTATCTCACCCCAATTTTTGATTACTTTAATGAAAACTATGTATAATTAATAGTCAAAATTGATGAGT
>NW_027108894.1:0-6523 GCF_000696795.3 Halyomorpha halys | reverse complement strand
TACGCATGAGGCAAGGTACATTCAATGGTAAATACATATGTTTTTTCTTTATTTATTGCTATTTATAACTGTACATTGTAATACATTTAGTAAATTTGACCTTAGTTAAATTGGAGTGTTACAGGCGTGTAGAGAAACTACCCATTGGTAGGACTCTAAAAATACATATGCTACTCAGAAAAATAACATTATGATTAAGGATGTCACCAAATGAGGTTTTGATGGAAAACAAAATGTGATGTAAAACGTTAGAAATTAAAAATTATAGTAGTATAGTTATAGTTAGTTTGTTGACTAGCTACAAAAACAATCGAGTACCTTTCTATCAAGAGCAGATTTTTAATTTTCTTTTTTCAAGTTATTATTTAATAATTTTTGTGGATGTATCTCATGTAGTTAAGTTTTAATGAAAATCTTGATTAGTAACTTCTATTTGACAGGGTAACACTTAAATTTTGAAGTAATCTGATTGCGAATTTCGAGTAGAATATTAATTTATCAAAAAATAAATAAACCTTTACTTTTCAGAATTGGATTAATTAACTTTGATTGAAATTCCTCAATTTTAAAAGAATACTACAATTAAGCTCAGATAAAATCATTGTTTTCTGAGAACTCTATTTTTAAAATAAGAAAATATTTTATTTATTTTCAATTTTTATACAACGTCCCGTACCTCCGAAGTAATTTTGTCTAAAGTCAATTACCTTTATGTGATATAAGTAAGGGAACGTGTTATGATACTGGAAAATTCGGAATTTGACTTTTATCTGCCTTTTATTTTATTTTTTTTATATGTTATATAAAAAGAAGCTTCATTTTCACATATTTTTCAGCAATCGGACAACTTGATTTGAAATACGGTATTGGTTGCCAAAATTTAAAAGAAAAGAAGTAGCAAAAACAGTACATCCGTACATGATTAATACTGAATGTATTATTATCTCTTGGATAGTGACTCCAAAGCAATGAATTAATGTTCTAAAATAAATCAATTACTAAAGTATTATATCATTATATTTTTAAAATTAAAATGTTTGTTTTATCGCAAAAATCTTCCATTATAACAAAGTTTTAAATATCTAATTGTGCATAATATCGAGATACATTGGATTATCTTGATGATAAGATTATAAATAATTAACTTGTATTTGAAAATTTTTATTCCAGACAGTAAATCATTTTCTACTGGACTGGAGGCTTTTATAGTACAAGAGCCCAAGAGGAGAAAAGACAGTTATTTCACCTCAATTTTTGATTACCTTAATGAAAACTATATATAATTACTAGTCAAAATTGATGTTCCTGCCAAGTATACGTAGGGGGAATAAAAAATGGCGGCTATTTAAAAACATCATAAATAATTAATTTTTCATTCGGAGTTCTATAACTTTAAAACTACCAACAACAATAGAAAATCTAAGATTCACATATAGACAGACCTCTTTTATTTGAATCCCCCTCCCTTGCAATTTCTGCATGGAGTGCGGGAGCAGTGGCGTAGTGCGCTGGGGTCTTCGCATGTCACTGCTTCCAAAGATCTACATTTTTTTTTAATTCTTTTAAACTAATTATTTAATTATTAAATTTTTACTGTGGTGCAGCCCAGCGCTAGGCTTAGCGCCTTACTGATAGAGCTGTACCTTGTCCACTGCATCCGTTCGGTAGGTCCATCTGGGTGCCTCCTGCAGTTACCAGGCTGGTCCAGCCCTCCTGGTCTCAGTCTATGTCAGGTTCCTCCTCTTTTGGTGGCTCGCCGATGTTGGGGGTCAAGCCCTTCCCATTGTGAAATGAGTTGGGCCCACCACCTCCTTCCAATCGTAAATGAACTCCATGAAGAAGGGGTAATTCTCTTCTTCCATCAAAATCCCGTTCTTTATCGACAGCCTGGCTCGGTGTCCTTCCCTGTTAGAGCAATATACTATTACGTGTTCTGCTGGTTCAGGAACTCCGCACATGAGGTACGGGGGGTCATGTTCTTTCCAAAGCTCTACAACTTTTCCCGAAACCCACAGTGTCCTGTTAGGATCTGTGAGACCCAATAGTCTGGGAGGACCCATTTAGCCTTCAATCTAGAAAGGACGGTAGGGAAGAATTTTCTTAAAGTAGCGCCCTTTTGGCTTGCTACCCACCGTCCATTCCACTCCTGTATTGAGTCCTCCTACAACATTTTCTTCCATAAGTTTGGAGTCTCGCCGATCCTCTCTCGGAGCTTCTCGGGTAGCGGTTCTAGTCCCTGCCTCTTTACTTCATATTAAAGGACATCCTCCCTGAGGATGAGGTCCAGGGGCATCGCTCCGACCAGCACCTGCATCGGCTTATGTGACACCGTTCTGTATGTATTCGTGACCCTCAGCAGAGCCAATCTCTGTATGGTGGCCTGTCTCCTCTTCTGTGTCCAGTATCCCTGTCTCAGAAATATCCAGTATCATTCAGAGATTACCTAACCGCAAAGCTGTTGGATAGGACCAAATGACATCCCTCATCCTCAAACTTCTTTCTTGAAAAACCATCTTATTCTTCATCTACATATATAACGCCGTTCTCCCTTACCCATTGAAATCATCTATAGTCAAAATGATACCGTAACACCAAAAGCCAGCATTAAACCCATCCTTCTACAGTCCTATCTCTCAATTACCTATCATGGGCAAAATCGACGAAAAACTGATTTTGAAAGCTTATATCCCATCCCTGATTCCAATCATATAATAACAGATCACCAGTTATGATTCCGGACATATCGATCCACTATCCAGCAATGTCATCCTATAGTAGACGTAGTCTCGTCTCCTTTAGAGGGCGGAATGTACTGCGCGGGAGTCGCCTCGGAAATGGCGTCGTAATTGGAAGATCATAATAAATCCAAACAAATCCCATCAAATGAGCTTTACCCTATGTCGTAAACCTATTGACTGCCCTACAGTATACTTTAATAATGTTGCCCTTACCACCTGTAGAACAGATCCGCTACCTTGGAGTACATCTGGACAAACGATTAACCTCGAATCCTCACACAAGACTGAAAAGACAGGAAACTGCTTGTCGATTTCGACTATTACAGCACTTACTAGACAATTGGTCTAAACTTCCAATTCATTATAAAAAACTGATTTACATGACAATTAAAAGGCCTATCTGAGCAAATGGAGTTGAGCTTTGAGGCTCCACTATACCTTCGAATTGCTCTCGTATCCAATCCAAAATCCCTCCTACTTTTTCACAAATAAAATCATCTATAAAGAACTTAATGTTCGATTTGTTACCGATCTAGCCCGAACCATATATCAATCCTTCCATTATCAATCCCCCAACCATCCAAACCCTCTAGTTTCTAACCTTACTTCTTATTCTATTCCTGACCATCCTCCGAGGCTCATGAAAAGAAGATGGCCTCGAGACCTTCTAGTGTAAAAATATGATTAGAGTGCTACCAATGGGTAGTATGCCTGTATCACTCTATTTTTATTACAACAAATTTACTCAATGTGTTTTTATGTAAATATAGTTGTAAATTACAATAGTTAAACAGGAAAAAAAATGAGTTAGACAATATAAGGGATAAGCCAAGAACATAAGAAATAACATCAAAGAAGCTTGCATTCTAGCATTTCTAGATTCTGTTCCAATCTATTTCTGAATCAACTTTAATAATTTTTGAATATTTAATATTGTTCTTTACAGAAATGTCAGATAACGTCACATACATGAAATCGTCAGGACCCATGACAAAGGTAACGGACTTCAATGAAGAAATAAACAATTCTAATTAATTATTACCAGTTGATTATTCTGAAAGGTAATTGGTATTGTTGGTATTTTTCTCCTAATACCTTAAGATTCTAAGACCAATTATAACAAGAGCTCATATATGCAATTATAATTTTCTTATTAACTGTTAATAATATGTATTTTGAGGATCAGTAAATAATATAATTATTTGTTTAAAATGCGTTTATTTACTTGATTATTATAATATTATTAATTATAAATACAATTAAAATGGGAGCCAGCCAGTTGCAGCGCCGATTGCCTTACCGATGATGGTGCATGAGATGTCGTAAGGTCTCTTCACGAAGTAGACGTGCATGGATGTGAGGCCGTAATTGTCCACTAACTTGTCCAAGCATTTTGGCCTGTTGGGTGTGATGATCTAGAAGCATAAGATATAATTTAGTATGCGCTGTAGATTTATTTATCTCGAATCATGAACCTTGTGACTTGATGAAAGAATTGATACTCACACTTAGAGCTAGCTTTGGTGGATTTTCGTACCAACTGCGTTTTCCAGCAGTTCCTGAGCCTGGAGTAGCCAAACCGTAACCCACGAGGAATCCATCTTCATAGAGTGGGAAAAGAGCGAACAGCTCCTTGCATGTGTCCAGATCTTTATGTAAGTTGTAGAAGAAGTGTTGACCTATCGACAGGCATTCATAAATGAGTGAACATAGAAATGCACTATAAACGTTTTTAAAAAAGGTTTCAGTATATATTCTATTAATTTGAATGCTGAACATGTAAGTACATATACACCATAACTTGGTTACTTAATCTCCGTTTCTCTTCCCAAACTTTGTTCTAAATGATTCTGAAGGTGTAAAAACATGTATGGGTTCTTTGTTTAAACCTACCTCAATTTTTTTTAACAAAGTACTGCCTAGGTAACCAATTTTGAGTTCACATAACAATGTTGACAAAATATAATGGTATGATTTAATAGCATACCTAATCATAAACTTAAGGTCTTAAGGTATTAGCAGTGATTTTATCTTTATAAGATTAAACCTTTAAATTGATTTTATAAAATATTTCATAACCTATTTTTCCAAATTGTAAATGTACGTTATTTTCTCTGTTTTAGAAGTATTTTAAAGTAAACTATTTCGAATTGTCTAAATCGCTTGGAAGAGAACTAAAGAGTCAACTGAGAATTCAAAAGAAGAATCAAATTAAAATAAATATTGTTTTATTTAACAATTTTTAAGGATGATCTCTTCATATAATACAATTAGTATTTAAACAAATAAAATAAAATTAGCTCATTGTGTGTGGTATAGTGCTAAAGTAGAATGCAAATAAAAACAGAAAAAAAAATAATATCCATCGGTATTTTTTTAAAATAAAATTAACTCACCCATAGATTTCATACACCCTTGCTTGTAGAAGTCTCCAAATCTGTCTCCTTGTGGCATTTGCCTGGGGATCTCAACCAGTTCACCTTTGATGTATGTCCAGAGACCATCTCCCATTTCGCCATTGGAAGTACGGCCGTTTTCGGTGAGCTTTTCTGTTTACATAAAAACAAGAATATAAGATGGATATGACACTAATTGTTGGATTTGTTAATATTTCACTTGTTGGCGATGTTAAATTTAGTAATAATTATGAAGAAACCATTGACAATATAAATTTATATCAACTCATGTAAATAATATCTATACAATATATACTTTTTTTATACTTTTAAATTGATTTGGCACGATGATTGGCCTATCATAGTTCCAAGAATGATTATCTTCATTCAAATCCTTTATAATTATTCCACATTATAGTTTGTTGTTATATGTATATTTAATTAAGATAGTATGTTACTAACCAAAGATAATTATTTAGTTGGATATTAAAATAACCTGGCAATTTTTATGAAAAAGAATTATGACAATGACTTGCTATGGCATTTGGACCAAGGAGGCACTCCCAAAAAATTGATTTTAAATTAAAACTTCTAATTGTAGACGAAGCTACATAAATGAATAATTGTACCAGAAATTCTAATGCTATTGGTTAAATATTGTTACAAGTAAACAGTTCAAAAGAAATGCACCTACGAATGTAAAATACTAAAGAAGGGAAAACCTTGAAACGCTCTAGTAAGGAATATATATTAATAAAACTTTAAATAAAAAGATATTAAATAGAACATTTGTCATAATTTATCAGATGCGTTCTTCGTGGTAACATCTATTTATATAATATAAAAGAAGTAGATAGAATTTGGTATGAAATAGACTAGTAAAATTTATTAAAATATTTATAGATTACATTTTTTTGTATATGCATTTTTCTATAAATATGGGTAACTACCGATCCTCCGAGAGGGGGTTCATAAAATTAAAAGTCTTTTAGATATCACAGCTGTTGATTATTGATTTGTTTGCTTATATTCTGAAGGTTATAACTAGAACAATTTTTTTTGTTAGTTTAAGTGTTGCTTATGAATACATACTTATATTAGCATTAATAAATACAGAAAAAATGTGTTGGAGACAAGGCAAAGAATTAAGAAAAAAATAATTGGTTGAATCAATTACTTGGATATATATTTATATATGGATGTATAGGTAATAAATATATATCCTAGAGAACTTAATATATTAGTTTAAGAAACAATGTATTTATAATATGGCTAATGAAATTTCAAATGAATTATAGATTTATACTTTCAGTTAAGATATAATCTTACCTGGGTTTGTAATGTATGCTCTGAAACTCCAAGCTGGAATTCCGAAGAAATTGGTCTCTA
>NW_027108893.1:4511-10680 GCF_000696795.3 Halyomorpha halys | reverse complement strand
ATTATTTTATCTTTTTCTCTTCTCTTACTTCTTAAATCATTATCTAGTATTATCTATAGTAAATTATTTAGTACTTTTTGATTCTGTAATCGCATATAGGCAATTTGAGAAGTACTATATGAGTGAAAATTAAAAAAAAAAAAAATGACTGTTCCTTCTGAATAAGAACATTCAATGAAAAAAAATTGATTTTCAGGTACATCAGATATGTTAATCCAGAGTCTATTTGGATAATAACAGAAGGAAATAGACTCTGTATTTTGAAAATAAGAGAAATTTTTTTTGCTAAATAATGTATTTAACTGTTATACTTTATTATTGCATTAGTATGATGTTTGAATATACTTTAAGCATTAAATAATCTCTGGTTCTACTTTAACTGAAATCAAAGATCCAATGAGATTAAAAAGTCCTAAACTTAAGGGTAAAATTTTAGTTTGCCATGTGTGGGAGGAGGAACAGTCTGACACTATTAGAGGATAACATAAAAATGAAGTATATAAAAAAAAAAAATTATACGTGAATGAAATCAATAGTTTATACCAATCTTGAGCAAGCTAGAGTACATGGACAGAATCTATCTTTCTAATTTAGATCTTTTTTTTTTTTTTTTGTATCAATTAGAATAATTTGAACGCTTTTTGTTGATTATCCAATTTTGTCCATTCTGATCTTAACTCCTACCGGGCTAGGGCTAATCTGATTGATACATTCCAATTTAACATTGTAAATCAAGCAATTATTTTATTCAATTCCAAATTAATTTAAAACAGCTGAATAATATTCATTCATGCCAAGAAAATATTCATATCTAAATTTATGTGTTTCTATTTTGGTTGATTAGAAGCATTATTTGAGTTACATAAAAACTACTTTAAACTAAAATATGAATCTTAGATGGCCTTGTAATTAATAATCTATTAAAATCAGCCATGTCAGTTGAAAATAATTTCTATTTCCAATTATACTATTCCCTCTATCTCCTCTTAATATGAAATGATTTAGGGCCTGTTTTGACACTGCTGCATTTCATGTTCTATTTTTTCTTTGAAGTTGCTTTTTTTCTTTTTGTCAGAGTTGGGCCTGAATAAAAGTAAAACCCTATATCTGAATGTCAAAGAAGGAAAGGAATACCAGATGGGGTTATTACTATGAACAAATAGTCTCTTATCGGAGATAAAGGTAGCTGGAGTTTAATCATTATTGTTGAAATAAGCTCTTAATCTTTAATAATTAATCCTGGGATGATTGGTGCTCCAAAAGGTCTAGAGCCACTTATTATATGTTTGCCATCGTTTTTAAATTTCTTATCTTTCATATAGATATAGTGCTAATATATGATTATACACAGCTTTAGCATTTTATGGCTTATATTAGGTTTTATTTGTCTTTTCACCGATCCTCAAAAATATGATGATTAAGATATCACGATGCATAGTTGTGTGTTATATAAAGTTAAGGAAATTGATATATGTTTCCTATATGAAATTCGAAACAAAGCTCTTACATTATATATATATTATTATCTTCTTTCATTAATAATGCTTTCATGCATTAATATCAGAATGTTAGTTGCTTTTGTTCAATTAAATTGTATCTCAATTTCATTAAAAAAAAAAAAAAATCAGAAATGCTGTTTACAGCATGTTTCTTTGGCTTAAAATGTGATGGTGGAGATAATAGTTTACAAAAGTATATCTTTTATTGTTATTATTATAATTATGAGTATACTACTATAGTATGTTAATAATTATTATTAACATATCATAATGTCTTTACTTAAAAAATAAACAGAGTTCAGAGGCAATTTAGTCACAAAATATTGTATCAAACAAATTATAATTTCCCAATGCATGATGGATGCTGGGGGTATCAAGAACAGAAACAGTTGAACCATTTACAAGTTTGAGTAGAGGTTGGGATCTAAATTCTCCAGGAATTTGGTGTACCCACCCTCTATAAAGAGGTACCTTTAATTGTGGTCAAGTGTATTCCTGACCAAATCACCTCCTTGCTCAAACTTTGTTCTTGAAGCAGTACTAAATTACCAAATCCTCAACCCAAAACCTTTCATGGGTTGCAGTAGTACAGTTTTAGAGCTCAAAGATAATGACAATAACTTGCAATTTATCTATACCTTGAGGTACCCAACAAATTTCAATGCTTCTTCACTTAAAATAATAAAATATATATTATTGTCCACATATTATGTTTGTTCTGCAGAAAAGATATAGATGCATTTTTATTTTTCATTGCTCCCTGGTTTGACATTTGTCCCAAATTGAAACCTTATAAAACATGCTTCACTGTAAATGGGCAGCAGGAGCTCTGTGAATGCCTACTATGTTTTTAAATAAAGTTGTTCACTTTAGTTTTTTGATACTTTTCTTTAGTCTATGGAGCATTTACTCATGTAGGTTATTTTTAATTTATTATCATTATTTTTTTAAAAAAAATTATTCTCTCTTGCACTGTAAAGGGTATATTGTTATTCTGTTTAAACTTGTAAAATAGTAAATTTATTTTAAAATATACAGTGTCAAAATTTTCTTGGCATTTCCTAAGGAAATGAAAATTTAAATTTTTGGAATAATTGTAAACTCTCATACCTTAGAGTGTTAGGGCAGATGAGAAAGGTTAAAACCAAATTTTTGTGAATCCCACTGCCCCACTTTTCTCAATTTTCTTAATATCCTGTGGTTTGAATTCCTCATATATAAATGTGATTCCTTTCTTACTTAGGAATAATTGAATTAAATTCTTATCATAACTTATTTAGAATTTTCTTTCAACTTTTTAAAAGTATAAAATCAACAAGTTTGTTTTTGTTTAGTGGTGCCAAACTTCATTGGTCATCAACGGCATTTATAATTTATTTAATTTTGTTTATATTAGTTTAATTTTATTTACTTCTTACTTTGATTATTATTTTATTTATTTATTTCATTATTGTTTTTTATTTATTTATTTTTTCTTCCGTTCACTGTTATATTTTTGTCAGTAAATATTTTTATTTAGAAACTGAAATACTAATTGTATTGTTTTTTATCATCGTCTCCAAGGGTTTTTAAAATATCTGGGTTTAGTCCTAAGTTATTGAGGTGTGGTGTGAAATATGGGCATAATTGGAAAATATGACTTATTGTCAAATTGTTGTTGCAATACTGGCAGTTCGGAGGCGTTTCTTTTGAAATAAGATAGAAGTGGGTGAGCCTCGTGTGACCTATTCTCAGCCTGGTCTGTACAACCTCCTCTCTATGGCATTTGCGACTGGAGGTTCCCCAAGGCTTGACATATTTTTTAATAATTTTTAATTTACTCCTTGGGGTTTCATTCCACAAAGATTGCGATTTATCTTTGATCCCCGTTTCAAGAGCTTTGCTCATTTCTGATGGAGTTAAAATTTCTTTACCCCCTCCCGGTAGCACAAGTGCTTCTATTGCAGCGTGATCGGCTAGTTCATTCCCTGTGATTCTTACATGTCTTGAAACCCACATAAATGTATGTAACTGACATACCCATATTGTGTAGAGTGTTTAAGTAAAAATGGATGGAAATTTTCGGATTCTCTGGATACATACAATCTAAACCTTTTAACGAGCTTAATGAATCTGTAATTATTGTTATGTTGTTGTGATTCAAAGACAAACAGAAGTGAATTTCTACTGCTATTGCATTGAGTTCGGCAGTGAACATGTTGCATAGTTTGTGGAGTTTAATTTTGTACATTGAGTTACAAGTTAAAAAGGATGATGCTGCTGATTGGTCTGATTTTGATCTGTAGATTATAAAGGATTTGGGCATGTTTTGAATTAGATGAGAAAATTGGGCTTCATATTCAACTGTATTATTTTCAGATTATTTGGACAAGTCTAGAACATTTTTAGGACTTTGGAAGGTCATGGTAGATGATTGTTTTCAGATTTGTCAATTGTTATCATTTTGAGAAAAGCTATAGCTGAGAATAGTCTTTCTGTTAAGGTAAGAGTTGAATTTTGTTTTTTTCGAAAAGGAATAGAAAATTATGGATTAAAAATATATTTATGTGTCGGATGTTTTGTCTGTGGATATAATTTTGAACTGTAGTTTATGGCTAATTTAGATCTTCTGAACGAAAGTGGCGATAGTCTGGATTCAGCGCATAAACTTAGAATGGGGCTTGTTCGAAATTTGTTTCAGTCCTGATTCGGATTCCGGCGTGATGGACTGTATCCAGTTTAGCAAGCACTTGGGAACGAGCCGAATCGTAGACGAATGAGCCGTAGTTCAGTACTGATCCCTGAGGTACTCCGCAGGTGGTGGGGACTGCATAGGAAAAGTTCTAGCCAACCCGTACGACGAGGGATCTTCCACTGAGGTAGCTTCAGATGAGTCGGCATAGGGTGGTGGGAAACTTGAATTCCTCCAGTCGGCGGAGTAGGAGCGGATGAGAAACACTCTCGAAGGCTAAGGCTTGGCTGCAATCAAGTAAGATGAAGGCCGTCGGAGAGTTTTTCTTCATCTACCCTATAGTGTGCACTTGGAGCCTCGCAGGTGGTTGGTCTGTGGTGCTCACAGACGACTACCCGTTGGAATCCGGTCTGCTGTGGTGGGATGACATTTTCCTCTCTGCAGTGTTCCATCAGGTGGTGGTTGATGAGCCGTTCAAACACCTTACTCACATGCAAGAGGAGGCTGATCGGACGATAGTGCTCGGTCGAGTCTCCCTTCTTCCCCGGTTTGAGTAGACATAGCACGATAGCTCCATAGGGTGGGAAAGTACGAGATCCGCATGCATGAGTTGAAGATGTTGAGTAGGAAGGCTTTACCCTTCCTGGAAAGCATCTTCATGAGAACATATGGGATTCCGTCCAGTCCTGACGCCTTGTTCCCTTTGACGCTTCTTAGTACAGATTCTAGCTGGTTGAAGGAGAATAGAGGCTTCTCGTTGGGGCTCGATGGTCCAGGTTGTGGATGGGGTGCACTGGTCGTCCGTTCAGCATCCTTCGCTGCATAGCTTGTGGCCGGGTGTTCAGCCTTTTCCCCCGATTTCTGGAGACGTTGCCTGGTGTGAGGTGCACACTCTGCTTCTTGTTGACAAAGGTCCTCACGAGTCTCCAGTACTGGCGGTGATCATCGTGTGTCCTCCGTAGTTGGTCATGCGCGAGGTCTTCCAGTCCCTCATGAGGCTAGCTATCTGGCGGATCATCGTATTGATGGCTTCAGGCTGTATGATGTAAGATATTCATGTGTGCGCTGGAAGATGTTGCGGAGGTTGTTTCGCTGACCGATTGGGGCAAGAATGTGCTTTGGCGGTTTCGTAAAGGCGTTGGGCTGTGGCGTGAACTTGGGGATGGTGAAGGCCATCCTCTGATGTCCGTAGTGGGGTAATCACAGGAAGAGTTTCTTCGACATTGGACCTGTATCCTTTCCAGTCGGCCTCGTCCGGACGTGATCTCGTTCCAAAAAGGAAAGAAACCACTGCCTACCACCTTCAAAGTTGATGAAGTTGACCAGCGGATCTCCACCTCCATTCTCTACCTGGGTGTCACATTGGATAGGGACCTCACCTTCTCCAGTCACGTTCGGAAGAGACTTAAGCTGGCCAGCCAGAAGACCTACAGGCTCTACCATCTTCTTAAGTCCCCCCCCCCAACTCTCACTAAGGCTGAAGCTGCAAATCTGCAAAGCGATAATCCGCCCGACTCTGCTCTATGGTGCACCCCTGCTGCGCCACCTCTATCAAACCACGCTTGAAAAGCTGCAGAGCTATCAGAATTCCGTCCTTCGGCGAATCGTCTGAGTAACAATCCTACAGAGGGCTAAAAACTCCGCCATCCACCAGGAACTCCAGCTTCCCTCTGTGCCGGAGTATATAGGCCGAAGGGACATCAAATTTTTTGATGGGCTGAAGGCCTGTGCCAACCCGCTATTCAGAGAAATCGCCCCTCTCCAACTCTTGTTGGAAGTGGCAAAGCACAGTCCCCTTGGTAGAAGTGCTCGCCGAGGAAAGGACTTCGGGCTCTGCAACTTGAAGTCCCCACACTACCTCCACCAGCCGGAATGCCTCCCCATTCTTTGTTAGCCCCAGCTATTTTATCACCAATGTAAAACCACCTTCAGCTGACCCTGTAACCTGTCTTATAATGCCTTACGGCAAACAAAGATATTATGTCAATTTGTTTATATA
>NW_027108893.1:0-881 GCF_000696795.3 Halyomorpha halys | reverse complement strand
TTTATTTGAGTTGTTTTGTTTTTTTCGCTCGGTTAGTTTAAACTATTATCATAGTAAAAATTTCAATTCTTAAATTATATTTTGAATATGACTGACAATTTTTTGTATTTATTTCTATGAAACTTTGTAATTTGTGCTCGTCTTATATCATTGTGATTTCAATTTATTTTTTAAGCTTATATTAATAATAAGAATAATAACAAAGTACGGCATGTAGTACTTAAAGTACTTCTATTTAAATTGAAATCATTTATACCTGCAACGTATTACCTCATGTGTCTCTCGTTTCTTACGGAGAGATTTTGGCTGTAAGTTTCAGAAACATTGCCTATCCATTAAATCAAGGCCGGAGCACCTCAAGGTTCGATTATGGCACCTCTGCTGTACAAAATATAAACACATGATCTACAAATCGACAATAACATCATCACAGCGACCTTCGCCGACGGTACAGCTTTCCTCACTCGACATGCGGACAAGTTTGACTGACCCTAGAAAAGTATTTAATAAAAATATGAACTGGTTTAAACCTTTGAAAATTATAACGAATCCCAACACATATCTTTCACAATTCGCCTTGCCACATTTGCCTTGTCACTAGCATACGTCGACAAAAAACGAATTCCACAAACTAACGAGAACTGACTTTCGATAGGAACATGACATAGTTATAGTTTCAATTTTAGGGCGGGTGGTGTGTAAAATAGTGAGTAAAGGATCTTTAAGCGTTTATTTAAGATAAGCCTCATCTACTTCAAATGAGGACTCTTTAAATAAACGCTTAAAGATCCTTTACTCACTATTTTACACACCACCCGCCCTAAAATTG
This sequence comes from Halyomorpha halys, assembly GCF_000696795.3. Classification (NCBI taxonomy): domain Eukaryota; kingdom Metazoa; phylum Arthropoda; class Insecta; order Hemiptera; family Pentatomidae; genus Halyomorpha; species Halyomorpha halys. The sequence goes on along the minus strand of NW_027108893.1, from coordinate 52 downwards.
AAACTACGGCTACACACTTACACTTACTTAAACCAATATGAACATATGCTAT
>NW_027108892.1:21119-21488 GCF_000696795.3 Halyomorpha halys | reverse complement strand
TATTTTAGTATGTATGAGATCATTTATCAATATTACCTATTGCCCAAAACTGTGTGGCAGATTGTAATATCTATCAATAAATAAATCTATCTATCAAAAAAAAAAATAGTTTAGCGTATGCTATAGGTTGTAGGAAGATAGTCCGGGTGCCGTTCAATAAATATACAAAATAGTAAAGATTAACTATTTATAGGTAATATAACGTTTCGCTCGCAGGGCTTGATCAGGACTAAATGAGAACAAGATACGAAAATTATTAATACAATAAAAAATTAGAAGAGGTGTAAAAATTTATATAAAAAAGAGGAATGTAGTTAGCTAAAATAATTATAAATAGTTTAGAAAAAGAAAAAAATAAATTTAAAAAAA
>NW_027108892.1:17772-18358 GCF_000696795.3 Halyomorpha halys | reverse complement strand
TGGGTTTTTTTTACTGTAATAGCCTCCTGTTGTTTAATATTTCTGGGTTATTTTATTTATAGTCGTGTGCTGGATATGATATGTAAGTAGGGAAATCATTTAACTTTTTTAAAGTTCTATACAAAGTAATATATTAGATTAGTTTTCGGCAATTCCTTATTATTTTAAAAACATATCAATTAAGCAATAAAAAAAAACTCATTAAGTACATTTTTGAATTATTGTACGATTGTTAAAACACTTAAATCTTTGCTCTACTCTATGCCACGCTCCTATCATTCATTACCTTACATAGGAGGAAATATTTTCGTTTATAAATAGGAAACTAAGATTTTATAAAACTTCTACACAAAACTCAAGTAGTCATAGTATTTATGTTATAAACAATCTTGGTGACCGACACACAGTCCATCAATACGTCTTGACTAGTGGTTAATACAAGTTTTAAATTTAAGAAGGAGTTATATAGAAGAAGTTATGTAAGTAGGAATCTATTTTTTAAAAAAAACAAAAAATTTTATAATGTTATTTTAATGATTGACTTGTTTAGAGATGGGACAAAGGCAATTAGCCGGCATTTTTAAGT
>NW_027108892.1:15576-16516 GCF_000696795.3 Halyomorpha halys | reverse complement strand
AAATAATTTAATTTTTATCCATTTTAGCCTCAACACATTTTATTATAGGCCATCCTCAACACTAAAAACACTACCACAAGACAGCTTTTATTACCTGTATGATCCTTAACAATTCAACATATTTAACAATACTATTTATAATTTACCTTACCTGAATACAATTTTTGAATTAAATGATTTAAAAATTGAACTTCATAGGGGCTATTCTGCCCAGGTCAAAACAACAATTTCTATGAAACATTAAACATTAGATAAACATATTTTTTGTTAATAAATATATCTTACATTATGTCTAATTACCTTATTAGTCAATTTTCACATTAAAAACAAAAATAAAAATTCATTTATCACAGTCACTATTTGTTAAAACTTTATCACAACAATGCTTGTAATCTTCCTCACTCAGTTTAAGAATTAAAAATATTTATTATAACAATATTTTTGTTAATTTTCCTCTTTATTTCATTAGTAAAAATCCCCATCAAGGCTAATAAAAATTATCCACATTTAATTTATCCTATATTTTTCATAAATTAATTTTACTTAATATCTCTGCATAGTGTGGGTTCAAATTTTTCATCTTATAAAAAAGAAAATAACTTTTTGCTTTCAGTAATTCACTTAATAATTACCATTAACGCTTATTAATTACTATTTACGCTTAGTAATTACTATTAACGTTTAATAATTAATATTGATTTCTAATAATTGCTATTTACGTTTAATATTTTAAATAGCATAATGCTGTAGGTATCCTTAAATCGGTGAACAAGGGTTTGCACTCGTTTGTTATTTAGAACAGCCTATCTATTATTCGTTCCTTGTTTTCAGCAAACTTTATTCTCGAAGAAGTTTGTCGGGGGGTGCGGTCAGCAAAGAACAACATAAATAAACAAAACAATATTTATTTATTTTATGCCGACGTTTCGACCTGAGTTTC
>NW_027108892.1:8887-10466 GCF_000696795.3 Halyomorpha halys | reverse complement strand
CAAAAGACAGGAAACTGTATGTCGATTCCGACTGTTACAGCACTTACTAGACAAACGGTCTAAACTTCCAACTCATTACAAAAGACTGATCTACATGACTATAATAAGGCCAATCTGGACTTATGGAGTTGAGCTTTGGGGCTTCACTAAACTTACGAATTCCTCTCGTATCCAATCCTTACAATCCAAAATCCTTCATAAAATCCTCAATGCTCCTTACTTTGTCACAAATAAAATCATCCATCAGGACCTCAATGTTGCATATGTGACCGGCCTAGCCCGAAGCAATTATCTGTCCTTCCATAATAAACTGCCTAACCACCCATACCCAGTCACTAGTTTCTCACCTTGCTTCCTCTTCCATTCCTTACAATCCTCTGAGGTGCCTGAAAAGAAGGTGGCCACGAGACCTGCTAATGTAAAAACGTCATTAGAGTGTTACCAATGGGTAGTTTCTCTACACGCCTGTATCATTCCATTATAAACTTACAACAAATTTACTAGATGTATGTACGTATATATGTGCAGTTGTAAAATTCGATAAAGATATAATTAAAAAAAAACACCCTTAACAACGGAAAATAAAGTATTAAGTTGAGATTAAAAGATTAATTTTATGTGTTTTTGTGTATTTTTAGACGTTGTTGGCAGGTGGCTGTACTATGTGGATTGATTTTATTTAAAAAAATGTCTTACGTTTCAGCATTGTCATTGATAAAGAAAAGTACACTAAATATAAAATGAAAGGAATATGGTCCGGGTGCGGTAAAAAAAACTCAAATAGTAGAATTGTACTATTTTATTATAAAATAAAATAAAATTATTATTTATTATTATTTTATACTAAATATAATTTAAAAAAATATTGGCTCCCCTTTGAGAGTTGTGCCCGCCCCCTCCTGGACCGGACCCCAAAAGCCTGTTCTTTCTTCCCCGCTAAGGGAGTGCTGTATTGTTCCTCCTCTTTCTTCATGAACCCTAACTGGAATGTGTTCGATTCTCGTTAGGATCTTAGTGTATTATTATTATTTAATTCTAAAATTATATATACTTCTATATTTACGAGAATATTGCATTTATATTCATAATATTGTTATCATTGTCTATTTTATATTAATAATATTTTTATTTCTTCCTTTGCTTCATTTGTATATAATTTACTTTTCACTTATATTTACATAATTTTAACCCTAACTTAATTTACCTCTTTGTATCTTTTTAGCCCTGATGAAGCTCTACAAAGTGGGGCGAAACGTCGGAAAATAGATAATTCTTAACTATTTTTATTTTGACCGGACCCCTGACCATCTTCTTTATAATTTTGAATAATACTGTCAATCATTTATATTATTCTAAAGAACTTTTTGACATGAATATCATATTTATATGTGTATTCTATAGGTTACAAATAAAATTTTTTTTTTTTTAATAATTTATTTATTGATATTTACAACTGTATACACATATATACAACAAGTAAATTTGCTGTAGGTGAGATAGTGACATGATAAAAACATGTGGAGAATCTACCCACTGATAGAACTCCAATAACATTTCTAGAGGAGAAGATCTCGAGGCC
>NW_027108892.1:3925-4727 GCF_000696795.3 Halyomorpha halys | reverse complement strand
TACAATTATTATACTATTCCTTTTCAATTGTATGAGAAGAAATTAATTTACAAGTGTGATTACGTTTTAATTAGTCCTAGCCCCAAAATATGGGCGACGTGTTAAAATGCAACTTTAACAGTAAATGGACTGAATTTTAGCGATATTTTCAAGAGATGGTAGTACTGATAGAACAAATTTACTTTTCGTCTCATTTATGGACAGAATCATCAAATTCTTATCGAAAATCGTTTCACTTGTACATAAATTATTTTGTATAAATTTAATATGTGATTTTGTTTGATTGTAAATCCTTATGGAGTTATAGGGGAATTCATGATGTGTTAAATGTAAAACATTTCAACATGCTAAATCTTATCTTAAAGTATAGGATTGTGAGCAGGCTAATTTAAAGTCCATATTATATATTACATCTCAAATGCAAAGGAGCTCCTAGCGGATTTTCTGGACAACTTGTTCTGTAACCTTGTAATCTTAACGAGCTGATAAAATTTCCAACAGCTTTGTCAGATCATCTTTCCTCCACCTCACTTGTTTCATGTTTCCTCTCCTAGTTTTTTCTCCCTTTAGTTTAAAAACGTTCAAAACAAAAATAACCCGAACTGTGAGCAACTAAGCAATCAAAACAATGACAGACAAAATGGTGTGTAGCTCAGCTGGTCTGTTGCATGACGTCATTCTCCATTTAGCAGACCTATTAACAGATTCCCAACCATGTTAAATGTTAGGGGTATTCAAGAGGGGTATTCATGATCTATGTTAAAGCGTGTTAAATGGAAAAACTCATGTTAAATCGAAAAAA
>NW_027108892.1:0-945 GCF_000696795.3 Halyomorpha halys | reverse complement strand
CGTCGGCATAAAATAAATAAATATGGTTTTGTTTATTTATGTTGTTCTTTGCTGACCGCACCCCCCGACAAACTTCTTCAATCATTAATCTACGGCCAACTATATACACCTCAAATATAATAAAGTTTTAACAAATAACCTCTAATGAACTTATGATTTGTATCTTGCATTATAGTTATTACATGGTTGATGTAACTTATACATTATACTTACATTGAAATGATCTTGATATAAATATGATCTATTATTTTGATTCGATAATAATTATGGATCTCTTTTAGGCAGCTTTATTAATCAAATGTACCTAGTTTTGATATCTTCTGGCACTTGGATAGACAACTTTTGTTCAGTCTTTAGAGAAATATTTTTGCAATTGAGAACTGCACTGTACTGTACTGTGGTAAGAGATAACGTTCATAACACAGATAACTAAAAACAACGAAATAAATTAAAATGAAACTTCCACTGTGTGGATAAGCCTAGGGTATGTTTATGTCGAAATGACGTCATATCAAAACAATAATAGTGGCTTGCTTTTATACACAGAAAAAAAAATAGAATTTTAATGTGTAGTTTAAGACTAAATAACGATTTTCTAAAAAAAAAGAAAAAAAAAAAAGGAAATTTCTTAGGGTTTTTCAACGATTAAAAATATCGGAATCTGCTTTATAGAAATTTTTTTATATATCGATTTGCTATTTCGATATTGTTAAAAACTATCGATACTACATATATATTTCATTATCAATTTTTTTCGATATTTATATCACAACTAGCCCTCTAAAAAATGAAGGGTATTTAGTTTTTTTTTTAATTACTAAATCTCGATTACCATTCATAGAGTTGTTGTTGTTGTTGATTGTTGCTGAAAGGCGTAAAACCCTCTGGTCATTAACGCCTATGGGATGATAAAAGTAAAAAAAAAAATAATAAAATAAATAAAGA
>NW_027108891.1:4006-4826 GCF_000696795.3 Halyomorpha halys | reverse complement strand
TCTCCCAGTAGCGAAAGTACTCAGATCGCCTCTAATTTCCATGACTCTGAAAGTTAGAATATTCTAGAATATTATCCTTACAAATATATGTTTCGTTATGATCTTTATTAGTGTTTGATCTCCGATAATGAGTTCAAGCCCACTATAATGCTAGCTAAAAAACAAACAGAAAAACAAGGAAAAATATTTCATAAAATAATTATCAACCTAACATCAAACTTTAAACAATAAATAACATAATTAATACAAATATATTCAATAAACAACACACAGAACTGGCTAACCGAAGTACTATTTAATGTCAGCAACATAACTTTATATATTTACCCGGAAGAGGTGTAGGCCTCGAGCATTTTGCTCATATTTGGAAATAAACAACTAAATTTTCCTATTATCTCATCTGTTTTGTTCATACTGATGTATACCCTTCGTCAACCCTTTGATGTCATTATTGCCACTTGTTTATGTTACACCTTCTTTTACCTCCCCACCTATACTTAATTCACTTTTGCTCTGGCAATAGTAAGACTTACATTTCTCTCACCAGTACACTCCTAACGAGACGTCTTTTTTTTCTCATTTGGGCATTTTGCTCCTACTTTTCTTATTTTAAATCATAAACCTGAAAAGATAGGAAACTGCTCGTTGATTCCGACTATTACAAAATTTACTAGACAAACGATCCAAACATCCAATGCATTACAAAAGACTGATCTACATGACGTTATAAGGCCTATCTAGACATACGGAGTTGAGCTGTGGGGCTCCACTAAACCATCGAATTACTCCTGAATCCAATCCTTACAGTCCAAAATCCTTC
>NW_027108891.1:0-2139 GCF_000696795.3 Halyomorpha halys | reverse complement strand
TATATCTCAGGAACTATGTGACGTACAGATGTCAATTAGCACTCAAATTAAAGCTAGTTTAATGGACTATAAATAAGTTCATGACCTTTACCTTTATAGGAATAGTAGTTTTCATGATATTTGTATCAGAAACCATTGGACGTAAAGGTGTCAGCAAGCACTCAAATTAAAGCTAGTTAAATTTACTATAAAATAATTAATAAGTTTATCTTAGTAGGAGTAGTAGTTTTTATGATATTTGACAATATAAACTCACAAAATATTAATTTCTAGCTGTTCATATAAAATGTTGGATTTTTGAAGAAATATATCTCTAGACCCTTAAGACGTACATAGGTGGCAACACTCAAAATAAAGGAAATTTAACTTACCATAAAGTAGTTTATGATACTTATATATGTAGGGGTAGTAGTTTTTATGATATTCACATATGAATATAAATTTGACCAATGAAAATTTGTCCGAACAACTATAAATCAATTTATTTTACCAAATTTCATGAAAACTACAACTCCTACGACAATAAACGTTATAAATTACTTTATAGCTCATTAAGCTAGTTTTAATTTGAGCACTAATATACATTATTATGTCAAATGGCTTTTGAGATATAGATTTTTCAAAATAAATTCACTAACTACTGATCTTACAAGTTGCTTTCGGGCTAGTAGTTCTCCCCGACTCAGTTACAAGACAATCTCATTGTCTGTAACCGCTCAATCAGATTTTAATTCCGAAGGCTTGAACTCTGCACAGACTTCGGCCTAAGACCTGATTGCTCCATCATTCGCTCGGTTTAATAATGATACCGGGAGGGTAGGAATCAATTAGGGAACTTGATGCAAGAGGAAACAGTCCTATGATTATGGAACCTCATTGAGTAGAAATCGGAATCTGATTTGATAATCCTAGCTTCGCTCTGCATAGGCTGAACTTGTCATTTGTAATGAGGGAATAATTGAACCGGGGAACGATGGAACCCCTCTGAGCCGGTAATCATCTCATATGGTAATTATCGCCCGTGATGCAGCGTCTCCATCACAGCTCAGTACGTCACCGATTATTGGTGTTTATCCAGAAGATTCTCTCTTCTGGGGAGAGGGAGAGAGGAGGGGTTCCTCTTATCGTATCCAGCCCTTTCTTATGCGGTCAATCGGGTGAACGGGCTCATCCCTTTTGTGAGGGGTTCTGGACTATCGTTCAGGCATATAACTTTATTATCATTTGATGTACCATTGAAAAAAAAATCAATCATTTACTCACAACGATTATCGTTCCTCTATAACCATTTTTCTCATATATTTGTTGAGTAAATTACTTTAAATAACTAAGAAATCAAAGATGGGAAGACTGATTTATTGATTATACATAAATCATTGTTTGCAGTTGACCAATCAAATTCCGTCTTTTTAATTTATTTTGAATTCGACGATTAGATTAGTTAATATAATTTTATTAATAAATATACTTTTATTATATTTTCATTATATTAATTTGATTTTAAAATAATTATATTTTTATAAGTGTTCTAATGTTTTTATTATTATTATTAAACACATCAAAAATAAAACAAATGTACAAACAAAAACGTGTGTTCTTTACAAATATAATAAACTGGATTGTGGATTTCTTTGACCTACGGTGAGCCTTCTAGCACATACCCACAAAATGTAATTAGCGTTTTTAGTAATGACAATAACATAGGTAAATACTTTATTTAATCACCCAATAACACTGTCAGCCTATTCATAATATCCAGACGTAGATGAACAATAATGGTATCGTTCACCATCATAATACCGTTATGAAGATAATTGAGGGCGGGAGGAACGGTATCAAAGAAAGACAAAGCTGAAGAGCGTTATATTAATAATAAGCTCGGTTGAACAATAGGGTCAATTGTTAGAGACGGATATGACGCGCCGAATACCTGTCACCGTAGTAAGCTACAAGTGATTGCCATAAATTGAAACAGATTGCGAAAGAAAAAATATTTTATAATAGTCGTTAATAGTACCTTGAGAAGAGGTTTCAAAATATGACGCACCTCGGGGTTGAGACTTGATTTAAGCAAATAGGGATTGGAATGTTTAGATCTCAATCCTTCTTTCTCATGTGTTTATTTGTTTTAATTGTCTA
>NW_027108890.1:3210-3526 GCF_000696795.3 Halyomorpha halys | reverse complement strand
TAGTAATAATAATAGTAATAGTAATCTGAGCGTCAAACACATTTTTTAAGAATGTCATCATTATAAATTAACTCTGAACCAGTTAGGGATACCAATAAATGTTCCAATGGCGTTGAGAAACGACGAATCCGTAATAGAAAGAGTCATTAAATTCATCCATAAGACTAACTTAATAATCAGCCTTTAATTATTATAATTATCTATTTATCTTCCCTTACTTTTAAAATTAGAACAGTTACTTATCTGCTTTTCATCATCCTTTCCACTATCGTAACGATTATTAAACAAATTATAATTGTCTAGCTAGATAATATTT
>NW_027108890.1:0-994 GCF_000696795.3 Halyomorpha halys | reverse complement strand
TAAAATTAGAACAGTTACTTATCTGCTTTTCATCATCCTTTCCACTATCGTAACGATTATTAAACAAATTATAATTGTCTAGCTAGATAATATTTCAAATCTCACGGAAATGAGTCTGGTGCGGATGAGTACACCATACCAAAGCTATGACTGTGAACAACTAGGCCTTACCAAAACCAGCAACCAACGGGCGTTGATGACCAGGCTGTTAAACGCCCTTTCAAAACTAACAAACAAACAAACGTCGGAGAATAAATAGTTATTAACTATTTGTTCTTTTTTTTTTACCACTACCCTGACCATCTTCTAATATTAAATTAAGATCATTCATTGATAAAGGGCATAGATGATCCTCCTCAATTCTCATAATTTTGGATAATTACTTGTTAAATGGAATTCGAGAAATATAAAATAAAAACGACAGCAAACAATAAAATCAACTATAATTTATTTAACCTTAAAGTAAAATATACAGTTAAAAAGTACAGGAGACGTATATAAAACAAAAACAAAACGAAAAAAAAAATGAAGAAGAAAGTAGAGATTAAATAAACGTCTTAAAGAATAAATATAAATAATAATGACATTAAATGGTAATAAATGAGCAAAGAACAAATCAGGACCACCTACCTGTTCAAAGCGAAAGGTTAAACAGAAGGTGACAATAAAGCGGAAGCATGGAGGAGTGGAGGGGAAGTGGTCAGCCGTTTACCGGTTATATTTCTATTTCAAATACGTCGCGTATACTGGAAGTAGTCATAAAAATATTACGAAAAATGAAATATTTAGTTTAAATTACCTTATTGTAGTAATGTTCTTAGTTGGTTTTGTATCTTTTTAGCCCTGATGAAGCCCTGAAAAGTGGAGCGAAACGTCGGACAATAGTAATAGTAATATATTAATAGTAATCTGAGCGTCAAACACATTTTTTAAGAATGTCATCATTATAAATTAACTCTGAACCAGTTAGGGATACCAACAAATGTTCCAATGG
>NW_027108889.1:2640-3414 GCF_000696795.3 Halyomorpha halys | reverse complement strand
TTGTATCATGTCACTATGTCACCTACAGCAAATTTACTTGTTGTATATATTTGTATACAGTTGTAAATAACAATAAATAAATTATTAAAAAAAAATTGTTAAGAATTTATTTTGGATGAAGATATTTGACCGTATGAAGTAGAGGAGCAAGATAGTCCGGTGGCGGTCAATAAGCTATCAAAATAATAAAAGAAAACTATATATGTTGAACAACGTTTCGCCCCACTTGCATGGCTTCGTCAGAGCTTTAAGAATTAAGTTCCAACTGACTTCAGTTGGTAGCAGAAGTTCACGCGGCTCAACGTTTATTAACATATTTAACGTTTATTAACAATAAATAGTTTTCTTTTGATACTTTTATTGACCGCCAACTGGACTATCTTTTTCCTTGAAATTTATTGTTTTAACTATTTTTCATTAAATCAAATATCACAGCAAAAGTTTTTGTTTTAATACAAAAGTATTAAAGCAACAAGGCTCACGATTTTTTTGACTGATAAAGATGTTTAATATTTGGATTGGGGAATACCAAAGAAGTTTGTAAATTTTTTTTTTTATTTATTTATTGATATTTACAACTGTATAAAAAAAAATACAAGTAAATTGGATCATGATGACATAATGATATGATACAGGATGTAGAGAAACGACCCAGTAGTAGAACTCTAAAAATAGTTTACAATATAAAGTCACGAGACCATCTTCTTTTCAGCCGCCTCGGAGGATTGCCAGGAATGGAAGAGGAAGCAAGGTTAGAAACTAGTGGGTTTGGGT
>NW_027108889.1:0-936 GCF_000696795.3 Halyomorpha halys | reverse complement strand
ATTCGAAAGATCAATACGTGACATTAACATTTGAAAATGATTTCGGGCATATGGGCACCGCGGCTGTTCTTGACGAAGCGCATTCTGGACGTCCAATTCCGACGTTTCGGCCAATGTATCCATCCTCTAGAACAATTTTAGAACCACATCAATTTTTAAAAAACTTTAAGCAGGCTATTCTGATCATGTCATTTATTTCATTCTACAATTACCTTATTTTCTCAATTCTTCATCGTAAAACTTTTAAGTAACAGTTAATTTTCACTATTATAACTTATATGTTATATTAGATTATTGTAATAAATTATAATAGTAAAAATTATCTGTGATTAAAAGTTTTAATTACTAATTTTTTTCAATTTTATTTATTTATTGCTATTTACAACTGTACATTATAATTCATTTAGTAAATCTGATCTAAGTTAAATTGGAGTGTTACAGGCGTGTAGAGAAACTACCTATTGGTAGCACTCTAATGACATTTTACATTAGCTGGTCTCGTGGCCATCTTATTTTCAGGCGACTCGGAGGATTGTCAGGAATGGAAGAGAATGCAAAATTAGAAACTAAGGGATTGGAGTGGTTAGAGAGTTTATAATGGAAGGAGTGATATCTAGTTCGGGCTAGATCGTTTACATAGGGAACATTAAGGTCTTTATGTATGATTTTATTTGTGACAAAGTAAGGACCATTCAGGATTTTACGAAGGATTTTGGATTGTAAGAATTGAATGCGAGAGGAATTCGAAGGTTTAGTGGAGCCCCAAAGTTCAACTCCATATGTCCAGATTTGCCTTATTACAGTCATGTAGATCAGTCTTTTGTAATGTGTTGCAAGTTTAGACCGTTTGTCTAGTAAGTGCTGTAATAGTCGAAATCTACGTGCAGTTTCCTGTCTTTTCAGTCTTGTGTGAGGATTCCAGGTTAATCGCTTGTC
>NW_027108888.1:991533-993383 GCF_000696795.3 Halyomorpha halys | reverse complement strand
ATTTTTATCATATTATGTATCATCTTGTTTTATTCTCATTATTATATTAATTCACTAATTGTAAATTTGCATTTTTATTATTCACTTCAAGTCTTTCAGTTGTTTTTATTATTATTATATTTATTTCTTTTAATATTTTTTTTTGCTTTATTTTCATTTTAGTAGTTATTAATTAAATTATTAGTTTTATCACTTGAAATTCATATTGTACTTATTTAGCTTAAAGTTGTATAGCCCTCACGTCGCTCTAATAGTCAAAATTTTAATAATTACATTTCACTGATGTCTATCATTTTTGTGTGTCATATAGCACCGACCGATAGATGTGATCTGGTCGGACCATATTGGATGTAATTTTTTAGTTGAATAAAATTTAAAATTTGTTCATGTTGAAAAATGAAGGACAAAATATGCATAAATTGAAATTAAAAAAAATTATTAAAGATCAACCATAATATATATATATTTTAAAATATCCGCTCATTTATGTGGCTCACAATAGTTTACCTCATAGCAAATGGAATAATAGTAAAAGAAACATAAAGACGCAATGGTTTAAAACTCCAATACTACATGAGAAATCAACAATGGTAAAAATAACTGAAAATTAAATTTTAATTATAGCTCTCTTAGTTAAGGAAAGAAAAAGAAATTTTATACATATGTTTTTAAAATGAATATCTGCAAATAATGGAAACTCTGCAGTCAATAGAATTATAAGAGAAAATAAATAGATGCGGAGGAAAAACAATCTTTATTTACCACAATTGTATTATCATTTTTTATAATCTCCATGCTGGTCATTTCTGACATTCGAGGGGAGGGGGGTTATCTACATGTTACCACCTTATTCTAACCACGATGGAGGTAATGTTTTCATTTTGTTGGACCGCTACAGAAATAAGTCAATCCACGAGGCCGGATTGGAATCAGCACAGTAGCAGTTCCGCAAAGACCTACACCTCAACTTACTTAGCTATAGAAGGTCTCACACAATTTTATCTGGGCTAACGAAGTTGAGAATTTGGAACTCTACTAAAAACCATCGAATTTTTATAGATCCTTCTTTGCTGAACTCCCCAACTATCCCATCCATCCTGTATATAACCTTGCTTCCTCATTGATAACCTCTTAGACTTCTAAAAAGAAGATGTCCTTGAGATCTTCTATATTAGTGTAATAAGAGTTGTAGATTCTCAAAAAGTACGAGTATCATACCATTGTGATAAAACTCACTTATCATGTAAGAGACGAAATTTGTATTTACTACAGTTGTAAATTTCAATAAATAAATAAAATATAGAACAATGTAAATTTCTTATACGAAGTTTCGGATATGAAAATTAAATAGAAGAATTAATCAGATGAAGATTATGAACCTGTTTTTGTTAGTCGTGGCATCTTATAAATACATTATATCCCGTATAACTGTACATGTTAACATGCAGAAAATTCCTTCCAACTTTGGGTGTAAACAAGCAGAAAGTGTAGTAATGTATTCTCAGAAGAGCATTTAGTGCATTGAGGGTGTGGAAGGAGCACAACTAAAACATCAAATTTCAATAGACGCCAACTTCACTAACAACCCACCACGCAGTATAAGTAGATACCGAGTATGTTTCGTTCCGTAGGACGGGGAAGTTTAAAAGACCGGGTTAAGTAAGTTTTTTTACTTTCATTTACTTATATAAGTGAATATATTAAGTGGAGTGTTCCCATTTTTAATAATAAGAAAATTGTTGTTTTGAAATTTTTAAAAATTAAACTTTTAAATGGTAAATTTAAAGTAGTAAATGGAAGTTTTATGATCTATACATCGAAACTTTCCATTAAAACCCGATCATGTTGGA
>NW_027108888.1:981254-984143 GCF_000696795.3 Halyomorpha halys | reverse complement strand
GCTCATACCTGTAACTGGGGTGTAATCGTTCCTGCAAGGCATTAATTGTTCTCTCCTTTTATCGATCACACACTTGTATAATACGACAAACACGTCATATATAAAACTAATGAAATATAGAAACAAGTCAGTTCCCCTCACCAATAAATCAAGAAATGTATTGATTATTTTCTTCACCATATTAGATTTATTGTATCTAGTCTTTTAATTTCATTTCTTCTTTTTTGTATTGTATAATTTTTTTTTTATTATTATGTATATTATTTTCATTTTAAGTTTATTTTTAAAATATTTTTTTGTATTTGTTTATACTCTTTACTTTAACATTATTGTCAAAAGTAGCGTATTTTAACCGTCAACTGTCTCCTTATTTTCTTGGCGATTACCATCAAACGGGTACGTTCTACGCTTAACATCAAACGTTATAATCTTGTTCATTATATTTTTTACGATTGATTTTACTCTTGTTCTCTTTTCCCATTTCCTGTATGCCTATATTTTTATAATTCTCTTTTACCTTTTTAAGCTTCATTGTACTTCATATTTTTTATTCATTCTTAATTGACATTATTCATTAATTTTTACCCCATTTAAGTGTTTGTATCTACTTTAGCCCTGATGGACCCCTTGAACATGAAGTGAAACCTTGGCTCATAATAAAAATCATTTAGACAATTTGAGTTTTCTTTTACTGCACTTCCAGATCTTCCTTTTTTTTTTAATATTTCAATTGATTATGGAAAGCAAAAAACGGGATCTGCAAATACTTTTTACACCAACTTGTAATGCAAATATCAGAATACTTATGGTAGTATTCCTAAGCATAAGATAAGGATGACTGTTGCAATGGAATGAAATGGGAATGTTCGCTATAATGCGCCAGCCTGCTGCGGTTGTTGGTAGTCGAACACGTTCGGGAGACTTCCAAGCGCAGTCGCAAAGTCGTACAGATTAGATTTTAACGTAAGAGAAATCTAAACATATCACTTGTCCGTTTATTTTTATTGCAAATTATATTAATGTTAATTAAAATGTTTTATATCCATCTATTAAATATTGCGAGAATGTGTATTAATAAAATTAAATAATAAATTTTTACACAATAAACATAAAAGTAAAACAATTAATACTAAACATTATAATTCTAAAGTACATTACCAATACGTTTGTATATTGTATACAGTTTAATTTCATAAACGCTATGTTTCATTTATTTCCTTTAAGGCATACCCGGATACTTATTACAGATAATTTCCATAAATTATTTTGTATTGTAAATAAATTGTATTAAACCATGAATTATTATAATTGTATTTCATTTCCAAAGGCTTAATGTGTGTTTACCAATTTACCAATTAGTATGTAGACCTAATAAAAAAAAAAATTTGGCATATTGAATAAATAGCACTCATATGCATGATATGCTTTAGAATTATAATGTTTAGTATTAACTGTTTTACTTCTATGTTTATTGTGTAAACATTTATTATTTAATTTTATCAGAACACATTCTCGCAATATTTGTGTTTGAAAAAGAAATACCCACACTTTATGGTCTAGAAGTGGTACTCATTTTTGTGAGATAACGCTTTTTAAAGCAATTTTTTTCTTCTTTTTTTTTTGAACTTCGAATAGGTCATACGCGCCTGACCCACGGTTACCTTATGGGCCGCGACCTGTATGCCAGACTTGTGGAATGCGAATGACTGTAAAACACATCTTAACTGAATGCCAAGCATACGTCTCCCTAAGATCTTTGTATTAATTACCAGCAGATCTCCATTCAATTTTGTAGGATAACAAACATACTGTAAATGAATTTAATTTAATTTTAATTTAATTTAATTTCTTAAACAATCAAAACATTATCATAAAATTGAATAAAATTTTACCACAAGTTCCCCTTTTTTAATAATAATACATTTTCATTCGGAAATTAAGGTCATAAGGGCTAATAAAAATTTCGGATATTAAGGAATTAATATGGAATAAAAATTTCGGAAATTAAGTCAATAATGACCCCCAATTGATTGATGTTTTAAAATAATGGAAAAAAAAAACTTTGGCCTGGTTAGTGAAAAAAATTAACATGAGTTGTACTCGCTTTGCGAAAGAATGTTTTTTAAATAGCTAGTGCAGCAAGACAGTAACAACCGGTGGACTTTTCAATATAATTGGGTAACGCAAATTTGAAAACTTCTGGAGAGCTTTGGAATGTCTCCCCGGATATTATTCAATGATCCAGCAAGTATCAAAATCAGAGTGAGGGAGAAACTGGAAAGTTATTGGGAATTCTTCAAGGGTAAATACCTCGTTATTACGAGAATCGACCTATAATCCGTGATACGGTAGGGTTTCCTTTAAAGTGGACGTTCAAGACCAGCTGAACCATAGCTTACTTGAGAACGATCGCTCAATTAAGACTTCCAATAAATATGCAATTTCTCTTATAGTCGGTGCACACAAATATACTTTGGATTGTATTCATATTTTATCAATTTGCCCCGCGTATTAAGAGAACTGAATCGGATACATGCCAAAACTAAACAATTTATCCCAAATTATTTGTATGGATTTTTCTTAGTGCATTCACGCTTGGACTTTAAGCTATTATTTTTTTATGTAACCCGAAAATAGGATGCGCAGTTTTTAGTTGTTTTTTTTATATTTTAAAATATTTAGTGACTTTTTTTTAGTGTCAGGAATATAGATAGACCAGCTTGGGCGTATAATTTGTTATTAGTACATATAAATGATATTCAATTTACTATTCTTTTCAAATAATGAAAGTGATATATGTAACTATATGTAACTATGTACTCTATAGTACGGAGTACGGGGTCATTATGGCTAGATCTGGTTGTACGGAACCCTCGTAAACATAGATAG
>NW_027108888.1:980277-981121 GCF_000696795.3 Halyomorpha halys | reverse complement strand
ACTGATATCCTATATAATTATTTTTCCCTTTTAGGTATTCATGTCTAGAATATTGTTGCCAGCTAGTCAACAATATTCTAGACATGAATACCTAAACCCATATCTCGTTAGCATGATGAAGAACAGAGCATACGCATGAAGCTTTCGGCATTAAATACTTCCTTGAATCTTTAAATACTTTTTTAATCCAGTAAGGAACTCACGTGAAGTAGCGTGGTACATGAAATTAAACGCAAATATCTACTTTATGCAGGAGATATGGCTGGGTTGAGATAAGGGAATGCCTGCTCATACCTGTAACTGGGGTGTAATCGTTCCTGCAAGGCATTAATTGTTCTCTCCTTTTATCGATCACACACTTGTATAATACGACAAACACGTAATATATAAAACTAATGAAATATAGAAACAAGTCAGTTCCCCTCACCAATAAATCAAGAAATGTATTGGGTTGTAAAATAACTTCGTAGCGTTTTTCTATCTTTCAATTTAATCCTCGCTGTGTTAATAAAATCATGTTTACTTGGTCTATAATGTTTACATATCCTAAAAAAGGATTAGTTGCGGTGCTTTTATGCATCAGTTTCAACCGAGATTCATTATCTTTAAGTGGTATTTTGCTAGCTCAAAATGGAAGATAAAAAAAACTCATTTTCGTCATTCAATGATTTTTTATTACCGAAAAGGAAAATCCGCTGCACATACGGCTAACAGAATTTATAGTGTGTATTGCGATGATGCCTTAGGAAAAAGCACCGTCCGTAAGTGGTTTGCTCGGTTTAGAACCGTAAATTTAACTTGGAAGACGCAAAACGCGATCGAGGACTTCAAAATGTTGAATGCG
>NW_027108888.1:976978-978579 GCF_000696795.3 Halyomorpha halys | reverse complement strand
ATTATATACCACATACTTCTAGACTAGATTCATCATAATACAAATAATGTTAAAATAAACTGTTATTTTTAGAACACAATGAAGTCTCATGCACTAATTTTCATGATGAATCTAACAAAAGCAATTTAACAAAACCTATCATGGATAAAAATGAAATTTTCTTAATCGGTTTCTTTCCAGAATCAATGAGGATATATAATTTTCTGGACAGAAAATTTAGCTTATTTTTCACATCTTGCTTAACTTTTTTATTAGTTAATTTATAGGTCTGTTTAATAATATATACTTCCTTGTTTCATTATTATGTTAGTTGATAGTTTACCTATTTATATGTGTATCCTAACTTATTTATTCATTTATATATTCATAAAAATTTATGTATTAGTTCTTCTAAGTTGATTTTAAAGTAAACTTTTCTGTTGCTGTGATTGTTTTGTTTCTGCTTCACTAGTGCGTCGCTAAAGTATCCATTAATGATTTCTGTTAATTGCTTAATTGATTGGAAGGTTGTTGTAAATCGCTGGAGATGAGAGGTAGGAGTGAAACAAGACAAGAAACCTTTATTAGCTCTTCAACATTAGTTACAGTAGTTACGTACAATTTTAAAAAGTGAAAAATCAGATTAAACAATAAATAAAATTCATGCCTCGATAATTCAGTCCATCCATACTATGTTCTCATACAACAGAATTGTTGAAACGTATGCTCTCCAAATAATTTTTATAGATTTAATAAATTGTTGTAAGAAAACATTTTCTAAATATATCCTATTGTAAAAATATAGCCCGGGTAGCGGCCAATAAGGCTACAAAAAAGATTTTTACTACCTAGTTTCTTAATTGACCGCCACCCTATCTTGCTACAATCAATTACAAACGGTCAACTATTAATCTTCCAAAAAAAAAAAAAAAAATCTAAGTTAACTTCTAAAGTAAATCAGCCCGTGTTGTAGAAGACGGGTCCAATTATAATCTTTTTCTCATCCAGTAAAGCTCAATATGGGTACGTGGAAAACATTTTAATTTTTTCGTTTATGGTTGTTCAAAGGTAATTAAATGACAAAAATATCAAATGTATCTCATTTGCCAATTCGAGTGAAAACTCATTTCAAAGGCTTGCATTAATTACCAGTTTTCCAGAAAACAGAGCAAGGGAAAAGAAGCAAAAAGCGAGGCTAGGTGGTCGTTAAATTGGAACTGGCCTGGCTATCATTTGTTTCAATCATTAGTCTAACGAGAAGAGCGGTGGGAGGGGGAGAGAGGATGCGGTCGTTAGTGTTCCCTCAGGGTGCTGTTACCATCTCATCTGTCCGCCGCCTGGGGTCGTCGTGGGTATGAAACATTCACCGAGGATGCCAATTATAATGGGGAATGGGAATAGGAAATGGCGGTGGTGTGCGCAGATAGTGACATGTTGAACATTTGGGTTGATAGGACCAAAAGTAGAGCCTAAATAAAAAATGAATCGAGAAAAAAAAATTCTTTAGTATGTTTAATACTAAAATACTAGTACTAATACTAAAAGACACAGTATGAGCCTCATGGTACAACGAACTATTCCTCGTGACCGGATTATCCCAGCCATAGATGTTAAATAAGAGC
>NW_027108888.1:971625-975997 GCF_000696795.3 Halyomorpha halys | reverse complement strand
AGTTCTTTTTGGTAAGATCCTGAATAAGTTTCTCTTTATTCTTCTTTTCCTTCCTCCATACGTCCATTCAGCCTGGGGGAGTTTCCAGCCACATTCCAACACACTTTAGTCTCATTCAACCTTTCAGGTTTTCTATCTTTGATGACGTAGTCCTTTGATGTGCACCAGGTATGTTCTTTTAGAAGATTGCTGACAGTTGGTTTGCTTGCATAGCCATCTTTGGTACTCTATATTCCCCTGTTCTACAGATGTCCTTAACAAAAGTTTATGTGAAGTTTGAACTTCTTTCCTGCCTCTCTGTTTTCCGCAATCTTGATCCAAAACTGGTAATACACATGATCGCTTTATTTATTTTATTTTCCCACTCCATGGTCAGTTTTTCCAGATTTGTTAGCACTGAATTTTTATTTCTAGAACACAATATAATTTCATGAACCAACTTTCATGATGTATCTACCAAAAATATTTTGTACTAATAAATATTTATATTTACAGGAGTCCCAGTATTGTTAAATAATAAAACCTATTATGGACAAACATAAATAATTTTTTAATCAGTAATGTATAATTTTCTGGCCAGAAAATTGATCTTATATGTTGTATCACTCTTAAAATATATGTTTCATTCGTTAATTAATAGATCTCTCCAATAATATATAATTTATTGTATTAGTTCATTACTCGGTACTATGTCATTTAACTGTTAAATTTAGTTTTTTGATAGGTTACCTATTTTATATCTTTAAAAACATACCTTCCAGCTGGCTTCGCTATCATATCCTTCTATGGTACTCCATATACACCTATTTTACAGATGTGTTCATAACATATTTATCTGATATATTGTTGTAAATCTGGTAATATATACTGATCGCTTTCTTATTCTATTTTCCAACGTCTTGGTCAAGTTTTTCAGATTTTTTAAAAGTTGTTCCAAGCTAGGAGTCCACATTCTCTAGATTTTCTCCATTGCATAACATTCTTGCGTCTATCACATCACCACTGTCTTAGGATATAGTTATAAGCTTGCCCATGTCGCTGTTTATAATCATTGTTAATAATATATTTACTTCATTTATTCCCTATTTATCATTTTGTTACCATTTAATTTAGCAATATATATAAATATGGTGTAAATGTATTTTACTAGCTAAATCACCAATGTCTGATCTATATCATAGAATGCAACACTACACAATAATAGAGAACTGATCTGTATTTTTTAAACACCACAAAAATCATCTTTTATGTTTACCTGTAAGTATTTTAGAACCATTTCTATCATTTTATCTGATTATTATTTTAAAAAGTTAATATTATTGTAATATTATCTTTATCACTTTTTTTATTTAATTCATTTATGTTTCATTTCCCTGCAAATTATTATATCATTTAGAATCTCCTTCACAGTAATACATTCATTGCAGCTGTCATTTAAATATTTCTAAATGTTTTTCGAAAAATATGTGCATATTTAAAACTTTACGACTTCTAAATAAACAGGTATGCTTAATTTCATACCGATGGCGAAGTACGAAGTACTCGAGAGCCATTAGTGAACTTATACTATATTCAAAGCCTCTCGAAACACACGGTTGAACTCTGAATGGCCGCAAGGAGTTTGAAAATGGAGTTGCGGCTTAAGAAGACTTATCCCAACTCCGGAAAGGGCAAACAATTAGGAAGGGCAAATGAAGTCGGACCTGAAAGGACCGGGAGCGATGCCGCAGGGCTTAGGCCGGCCTATCACAGCTTAAGAGCAGCGTACATTAATGACATGGTCCTCAGTTTGCAACAACCGGCTCAGAAGGCATTAATGACATGGTTTCCAGTTCGGAACAGGTATCTTCTATACTCGCAAAGCTGGCTTTATAGGATCTTCTGCAGTCCCCCAGTTCTCCAGGTATGAGGAGGTACTTTGATCTTGACTGCTTATTTCTAAGTATTTGAAACGATGTGTTTCCTAGTCAATACACACGATAATACGATTGTCAGATCTGCTATTAAGTAACATTTTTAATGTATAATTATATTAACTGCGTAACGACACGGTCGAAAAGTTCTCTTGGAGAACTTTTATAATGTAGGCACCCTTAATTAGGAGACAAACCTGGTGGTTGAGCGTGGTACCGACCAAATCATCTTCTGGGACAGCATTTGAATAATAACAGCACTTCCATATCAAGTACAATGCAGTATAACCACAATTACAAGTAATTTTAACTGTAATTGAAATTACTTGGTGAACTAATGTTACAATTACAAGCTGAGCTAAAGTAATTGCAATTACTAATTACAATCTTATGTAATTATTATTTTTCCTTATAATTCGAAGTAATTATAATGCAATAAGAAGCAATCGCAAATGTAATTACAAGTACTTAAAAAAAATGATATTAAGTTTAAGACTTCGCGCAGACGTATAGATTTATTAACATATTATAATTTATTTATGTGTCTTCTAAGACTCTTAAAATAAATATAAAATCGATTTTGTAATCGCGCGCTTGCGTATTGATTCATTTTTACTTTCTGTTTCTGTTTTTTGGATTTTTGTTTATAAGAAATATGTTCAAATGAAGTAAATTCAGATGTATGTAAAATTACATGTTACTAAAGGTCAAGAAGTACTTTAAACTGTAATTACTTAGGAACTAAGAAGTAATTGTAATTGAGAACTGCAATTACAATTACAGAAATTGTACGGAGTAATTGCAATTACTTTTACACAAATACAGTTTGATTTTAATTGTGTCATACAATTACACCAGTGTAAATATTCTTCAAAAGCACTAATTTATGATGTTTTAGATTATTTAACGGTTATCTTAGTGTAACTGAAACAAGTAATCGAAGATGAAATTAAATTATTCATGTAATGATTTTTTATATTTTTCTCTTTATCACTATTCGTATACCCCTCGTCAGTACGATTTTTGACGATTCAAACCAATTGACTTCGACAAACTTCTATTCATGACAGACATTTTCATTATTGATATTTTTGTTTACAAGTAAGACAAAGAACTTTCAACCTCAAATGTCGGACGATACACTTGGGAAAAATACGATCAAATCATAGCTCTAAAATTTTATTACGAATGAGTAGGAAAAACAAAGTAATTGAAAAAGGAGTAAAAACAGATCCGGAGAAGCAATCCTCCACCGCCCTCCTTCGAATCTGGAGGAAATGATAGATGGTGAAAAGTTTATCGGCTAACTCAATAGAGTTGAATAGCCCGAGAGATGAAATATTCATGACCGCCCTTGATGACAGCCTATCACTTAACTTACTTTCTCTCGGTTTGCTTATTATATTATCGTATCTGCAACCCTCTTTCGAAACGTCCGCTTTCAATATCTCTGTACTAATTGGTTTGGTATCGGTTTTCGCAAAACTGTTTGGAATATTTTCCTTATTTATAAAATTCAAAGAAAATGCTGTTTGAATTTAAGGGCAAAAACCCACAGATGGTTATTATTGAAGAAAAAATAAATTTATTAATGACTTTTTATATCTAATATAAAAGATAGGCGATTGATTAATTGCTAATGATAAGTTATGATTATCATATGAAAATCCCTACTAATGAAAAGTTATGATAATTATTCAACGACAATTCGAAATAAACATCTCAGACTCTTACCAGGGTAAACAACCTGATATCGTTAATGAACTTAATGGTGTTGTCAATGTTCTCCTTTCGTTCAAACAGGTCTTCCCTCCGAAAGCAATTATTTACTGCAGAACTGACAACAATTTGACTGTGGTTACGGGAGGCGTATTATGGAATAAACAAAAATAATATATTACGTTTTATAACACATCCTGTCGCAGTACTCATATTACAAATTATCTTAAAATTAAAGTCGAATGACTGCACTGTTTTGTTCACCTGAATACTAGCACACAGGACATCCCGAGAAATTGTAAAGCTGACCAAGCGGCAAAAGCTGCGTCATCGATTCAGCCTTCTGATTCCTCAGATTCCCCCCACAACGACCTCTTTCCTCTCATTAGAATACAAATATTAAATAAATGGCAGGAAACTTGAACCAACACCACGGAAAACAAATTAAGATCACAGTACATCCATGGAAGACATCAACCCAAAGCTGCAGACGACACGAAGTAATCCTGACCGGACTATGAATTAGACACACTCAACTGACCCATGCATACTTACTGTCAGGGACATCTAGACCAACATGTAGACAGTGTAATGTACCACTAACTGTTAAACACATACTGACAGACTGCAGGCATTTGATAGCCAGCGGATTACCATATCATTCGGCAACTTTATTAAACGATGACAGCCCTCACATTTCGGAAATATTTGATTACCTTAAGAAAAGAAATATGTACATA
>NW_027108888.1:962983-971530 GCF_000696795.3 Halyomorpha halys | reverse complement strand
AATAATTTATTTTATTTTTTTGCCTTTTAATCACATAAGTTAATTTCATCTACCGTTGTCGAATAATATATATAGTCAATACTCCTTACTATGTAACCAAACGTTCCCAACACGATGACCTCAATAACACATTTGTATCACACCTTATTAAATCCAGAATTCAACATATTCCATGACAAATTCACTATACTCCTAATCCATTATCACAATCCCTATCTAGTATTACCCATCCCTACAATCCTTCCGTAGGTAGGAGCGACATATTAAATAATTATATTGGAGATCAGGCAATGGCTAGATTTTCAACTCAAGTCCTGAGCTTCTGAGGCTAGCGCCCTCACTCAATCTGCATTGGCTTTTAATAAAAGTGAGGTATTTGAGAGATAAGCGCCGGGAGTCATACCCTTTCCTCTACAAATGAGGAGGGGGGAGAGCTAAATAAGGAAATGAGATTAATTTGTACATTTGAACTATTTGCAATGAATATTTATGGTTATAATATAGTTTTATTATAGCTTAAAATAAGAATTGCAATAGATAGTGAAATATGGTTAAAAGAAAGAAAGCTGGGAGGGAAGAAAGAAATGTGAAAAGAGCACGATAGGGAGAGGAGTCCTCTTAAAGATATAAATTCCGAGGAGGGGGCTGTTTTCACTTTAGCACTGAGATAGGAAGGTCCTCGTTTATAGGCAGGAAAAAATACTCGAGGGCTGAGCGAGGAATAACTCACCTTTATCTGAGTCAGTTATAAGTGTAAAACTCTTATAGCAGTCCTGGATTACCGCGGAACACAATGGATCCGATGGAGGTCGGAAGATGATGTCTTTGAGGGCATTAAGTCTTATCCGGTAATATGCATTTCTTATCGTTTCGGTCATTCAGTTCTCGTCATTACAATCTCTTCTATCAGGTCGTCTGAAGCGTCCATAAGACGTTCAGCACTTGAGTATTTAATGATTCTATCTGTCCTTGACTAATTAAATGAAAGTACAGTGAATTATCTATACAGTGGATACTGACGGGTACGTTTCGCCCTACTTTGCTCAAAAAAAGATTCGAACAAATAAAATAATGTAACAAAGTAAGAGAATGGCTAACATGAAATAAGTAATCAAAAGTATGGCTACAAATGATTTAAAATATGTGAACATTTATATAAACAAGGAACAAAGTAAATTAATGAAAATAAAAATAAGACTACAGTGAAAAGAATAAGGAAAAAATTTCTATAAAAGTTATTATACAATTAATAAACGGAAATAATGAGAAATAAAAATGAAGATTAAACATAAATATTCTGGGACTGCTTTACAAACTTCGTAAATTCCTACCTCCAACATATTTTCTCATCATCCGTTCCTTTCTTACTAATAGATTATTCCAAGTAAACCACAATGGTTCCTATTCATCTCTCTATTTTAAATCCGCTGGTGTTCCTCAAAGTAGTATCCTCAGTCCCATCCTCTACACCGTCTATACAGCTGACATCCCAACAACTCCTAATACTATCCTTACCACGTATGCTGATGACACATGTGTGCTTTGATTGCATCCCAAACTCTCCAGTCCCATATCACAACCCTCGAAGAATGGTGTCGAAATTGGAGGATAAAAATAAATCCCATCAAATCACATTTACTCTTCGTCGTAAACCTGCCGACTGCCCTACAGTATACTTTAATAATGTAACTCTTACCCCTGTAGAACAGATTCGTTATCTTGGACTACACCTTGACAAACGACTAATCTGGAATCCTCACACAAGACTGAAAAGACAGGAAACTGCACGCAGATTCCGACTATTACAGCACTTACTAGACAAACGGTTTAAACTTCCAACTCATTACAAAAGACTGATCTACATGACAATAATAAGGCACATCTGGACATACGGAGTTGAGCTTTGGGGCTCCACTAAACCTTCGAATTCCTCTCGAATCCAATGCTTCCTCTTCCATTCCTGGCAGAGATCCAAATACATAAGAAATCCGAAAATTTAAAATAAATCGATTCTCCAGCGCGTGATCATGAAATATATTTTCTTTTTATCTTTAGCATATCCGAAAAAATATTAAGGGACCCAAATACATAAGAAATCCGAAAAGTTAAAATCAATCGATTCTCCAGCGCATGATCATGAAATCGATTTTATTTTGATTTCCAGCACCTCCGAAAACATATTAAGGTACTCCAATATGTTAGAAATGTAATAAGTTAAAATGAATCAATACTCAAGCTCTTGATCATAAAATCGATTACTTTTCATTCTCAACATCTCAGAAACATATCAGAAATAAGAAAACTTAAAATGAAAAAAAAAAATTCCAAAACTAAGACTCTGTACCCAAACAGTAAGTAACATATTATACCAGTGAGAGCTGAGTAAATAGGATTAAAAGCCACACTACCTGAACAGTAAACAGCAAATAACTTCCATTTAGAGCTTAATTAATTAATAGTGATGTTTGCGGCCTAAATTACATTTCGCCCTTAATGTTCAGGTTCATCATAAAATAGCTAATTCATGCCGTTCCAATAATGGATATTAATTACAAATTACAATATTTGAACTATTAATGCTATTTTGAATTATCTATTACCGACAAAACATAAGCATCTTACTATAGAAATATTTTCTATTGAAATAGACATTTCGAACTATTAATATTGGCGAATATCCAGTATTGTTATAATACAAAAAAAGGTATATGAGTTTCAGAATTTTTGTGAGTGTCAGCAGTGATAAACATTAAGTACCTAGGATAAGTCGAATGCGGGCAAGCACTTAGTAAAGCTAAAGGCCCGTATCTTCAACTGCAATACCCGCATGTTCCTTTGTTTAATTCAGGTAGATGGTAGTGATAACAATACGTATTTTTGATTAAAGTACCAAAAAAAAAAAAAAAAATAGAAAAATAAAATACATTAAAAAAACTCTAGCTATCTCTATAGCTAGATTTTTTTAAAAGGTAAAAGACATACATTGGTTTAAAAATTAATAACCCAAATATTCACTCGAGACGGCTTTTTTTTTTTCGAACAAGGTCTCCAATAGCGAATACTTTTTTCTTTTTAAGGTCCATTTTTAATTTTGAAAAACTTGTTTACTATTGAAATAGCCTAATTCGTAAGTGGATTCGAATAAGCATTATATACCACATGTATACAAAAATCGAATAAGATTATATACCACGTGGGTAGCTCGCTCCTCAGAAAAACGTTTGTTGTGAGTAGCAGATTGAACACCATGTGTGCGGTAAAAAGGTAAGATAAAAATACATCATTAAAATTTATAAACATTTATTTCGAAAATAGTTTGAATATATAATATAAAAACTAAAATTTTGCTTTTAATAATGAAGTTTATTCCTTTATTAAACAGAATATATTGTAAAGAAATAGTATAGTGTCAAAAAATAAGTTGAATAATGAAGAGAATAATATAAACAGGAAATAAATTTCAATCGAAGGGGTTCCTTAATTGATATTTTCTAAAAATGTAGATTTAGAAAATGTAAAAAAAAAAGGTTTTTATTTTTGGAACGCAACAAAACTAATACCAAATTTTGTTTTTCTATTATTTACAGATACTATGAATTAAAAAAAAGAAGTCGTATATCGACGACTGCTTTGATCATAATAACTAATAAATTCTCACTACTATTATTGTACATAAGGTGTACAACCGGTCTTATAGCCTCGGAAATCAATTGTACACATAGTGTGCAACTTTCGTATGAGTTGAAGAGGACGAGTGTGCAGCAGGCTTGGTGGAAGCAGTATAATGGAAGGGGTAAGCTGACAGGAACAATTAAACCAAAAAACCGGGCCTTATCATGGACCTGTGACGTAGCAAAGGAGTAGGAGCCAATCACTGGCTATCTGTGTTATGTTTCAGTTAATTAACCTCAACGTAAACCCAAGCTCTGTGGGAGTGGCCTTTTGGCTTCATTTTTGATTTAAAGAAGAGTAGGGTTATGCCATTTTTGTGGCATCTCTATAACTAGGGAATCCAGAGTCCAGTAAGTCTCTCTCAGCTATTGTACTCTAGAGTATAATAAATGATATTAGTTATTTAATACTCGAAGTCACTTAAGATTAATAACACAATTTAAAAAATTAGTTATTCAATCCTCATACATCTCAACTAAGTTACACTCACTTTTCAGTGATAAAGCTACTTATTACCTGGTCCATTTCATTCCGTTTCGCGTAGACTATTTAACGCTTAAATTAAATTAAGTCTGTTAAGCTACAACAACCCTTGAAGGATCAGAGGTGTATTACTTTATAAGGAAGAAATGTTATTGATCAACGGTTGTACAAGTAGGTGATTTGGTCTGAGTCACACTTGACCGCAATATTTTTACCCAATTTAGGGTATCCCCTTTATGAGACTTATGAGCCCCTTAACAGTTAAGGGTCTGTATTTTCGTTTTTTATTCTCTTTTTACCTTTTATGTGGTTGTTCAGGTTTAAATAAATGCTTTAAAAAAAAGTTTTGATGAGTTACCAAAGCCGTAACTGATAAATAATATAAATAAAATTATTATTTTAGTCAAAATGCTATTACAATAATTTTGTTTATTAGATTAATATTGTAAACCATGCATTGTGAGTACACACATCTGTACACCATTATAAATTAGGCTTCTTTTTTATTCGGTTAATTTGAATAGCTTCATTAAGCCGAACTTATGAATTAATAAAACCCATGAACGAACTATGACTAACGATTACTACTAACTTGTGAACCTCGATAATATTTTTTTACATGCTAGAGTGCCTCTCCATTTGCTTCAGAGTTTTACAATATATAACTACTGCTATATCATCCTATTTAATTTTCCTTACTCATTGAAAAAAATGCAATGGTCTCTCTAAACATATAAAAACATTAAATGTTTATTAAGAAATGAAAAAAAAAATAGTTAAATAGCAAATTTTGGCAATTAACATTTCCATTTTAGAATAAACTAGAGGTAACCTTTTACCGCTAAAAAACTGTAGAAGAAGCTGAGGAAACTATTCATTTATAACCCATCAAAATAGTAAAAAAAAGAATAATAATGATAAGAAACAATTAAAATACAAAAAATAGTTCCGTGCCGCAACAACCCATAAAGGAATAGGGGGAGAGTTGGGCAACTATGTCACGGATATAATATTTATTTATCAATGTTTCATTCATGAATAAGGGTCGTATCCATGGATATTTTAGCTATTAGTTTTAGATATAGCTAATTTTTGCCCATCTCTGGTAAGGGGTACTGTGTATTGTAAGCAAGTTTAGACTGGATGGACTCCAGAGTTCCCGAACCTATTTGTAGCACAGTACCTTATCAATCAACTACCCATTCCCACGAAAAATAAGTAAGAACTGAAATTAAAAATAAATTTAACAAATATTTCTATTTCTTAGAACCGGTAGAATACATATTATCTAGAAATAGAAACAATGCTAAATCTTGAAATCAGCAAAAATGAAACTAAACCTCATGGATTCATCAGAATACTAATATTTATTTTTATGATATTTTAATTCTTTAATTTAAACAAAAAGTATCTATTAAAAGAAATTTTAATTCTTTTTTTTTTTTTTTTTTTTTTTTTATAGGTTACTACACTGTACTTTTTACATTTGTTGAATTCAGGATTTTCGATTCGATTAGCATTTATTCCTCTGAAATTTATAATTATTTATATTCCTCAATGATATATTTGTCAGAGAGGATTATAAATTAACTGGATTTAATTTCGATACGATGATGGAACGCTCTAATTGATATTACTCCTATTTAATATCGACCTTATAATAACCGTTTTATCTGAAATGACATGATGAATAGCCGGAATGGCAGGCGTTAATTATCCACCAGATCGGTCAATTAATTTTAAAGCATTAATTATATTATCGACTTGATTAGTAAGTTTAGTCAGACACTCAATATTGCCACTTTATAACCTTTATATCGACACTTTATATTTTAGAGTGACAATTACAGAAAAACACACTATTAAAAAAACTGAGATGCCCAAATGTATTGAGTTGAATGCATGCACTGAAAACTTTTTGTAGGACAAATAAAACGACCAATCTTCAAACTTATAATATATATATATAGGCAAAGTATAATTCATTTAAAATATATAGCAATAAAATATATATAAGAAAAAATACTGTGTCCATTTTTATTAATTTAGCATTATTGCGTATTTTTATTCAATGTTTTTCCTTTACCCAGAAGCATACGTAGGTTGTTCAAGACGCAACTTTTTCTTTAATTCTAGTCTTTATAGGATGTGGGGATTGATGTACAGGTGGATCAAAGAAACTGGATCGGAAGGCAATTAATTCTTCTACAGGATGGGATGAATAGAAGTATGGATAGAGATTTGAAAAGTAAGAAATTTATGGAAAATAGTAAGGTAACCTCATTTGAGTTGACTTTCATTTCATGGCGGTCCCACGAGTTAGGTACCCCTCTGTATGTCAAAAATGACCAGATCGGGGGAGGGGGGGAGGGAGGAATTGTTTCGTGTGATGGGTCTCGCCATTTTTCATGAGTCGGATCAGTAATTCAGTTGTCTCTAAAGCCGTAAAATAAGGTCATTGCCATCTCTGCGGTTGGTTAATATAATAGCTATAAAAAAAAATTGAGATGGCTCCGTGAAATATATTCCGTAATTGTCTGAATGGAAAAAGTTACTGTTCACTGTTTTTTATGTATATTTCTGAATACATATTGATAAAAAAGGATTAATATAAAATTGAAATAAGTAGGATCAACTGATTTCGTTTTCAATATTATAAAAAAACAAATATCGGTATACATTGTTTCAACAAATATATAGATTACTCATTACTAAATTAATTTATAAATAAATAATTTATCTTTAAATAACTTATTTATTATTTATGAATACTTATATTTATTTACACATTGCAAATCATTCGAAAACTTCAATAACACGCACCGACAGGACAGACCCTTATTTTTTCAAAAGAAACGAGGTTAGAGCACTAAGGAAACACGAAATCTGAGTCGCTTTGAGGTAGATAAAAATGCCAAACGACCTCCTTATAGTTAAAGGTCTTTTGTTCAAAGACAGTCCTACAAACCGACTGATTTGGTTTCAGAAAAACATATTTTGAAGTTTATTGTAATTTATCACTATATAATAGAACGTTACAATACAGAAAGTGTTTAACATTCACATGAAAATACTAAGGACTTAAAATACCGATAAATTATTGTATATAAATTGCACTAAAATAATCTTCAAAATAAGTTTTGGACCCCATATAAGATAAACTATTCCTTATTCAGACAGTATCAATATTTTAGTAAAATACATGTTGTTTGGGCAGTATTTGTAACTGATAAAAATACTCCTTTCTCGTATAGTACCAATATTTGATTAAACTACTTACTTGTTCCAGCGTTTGGGTAAGATACCAATTACCATGACGGTATCGGTATTTGAGTCAACGTCCCACTACTTGGACAGTACCAGTATTTGAATAAAAGACTAGAAACTCGTAACAATGCGGTACTCGTAACACATTATTTTGGCCGATCCTAACACTGAATAGAGGAGGAGTACATACACCCTACCCTACCTATTAGACAATACGGGTGTTCGCAGCAGTGGGTACAACTCATTGCTGCATATGACAAACATTACATAGCTGTGCACACATATTACATGTTATTATAACAAATCATTTTTGTTTTATATAATATGCATAGGATCGATGTTATTTTATGGTAACAGGTCTTGAACTGTTTACTGTGCAATACTTCCCAAAGTGCGTACGATGTGCTGATCTAGCATATTACTATCACTAAATAAACATGATTATTATTTAATTGCAATCATGTAAATCGACTGCAGTGCTCCTGAGCCGTAATTAGGGCCAGAGGGACTGCAATTAGGAGCCATTCTGATACATTAGACGATAATTGGGGGAGAAGCGACACCAGCTGAGCAAACAAAGGGCACTGGAGGTCACTAATAGTTAGCCGCGGACTAATAAGGACTCAGCTGCTAATTTGCTGCAGCCGATGGATCGATTCTCGCCTCATCAGGCCGAGTTAACGCTGCCCGCGATCCTGCTCGTACTCTACTCCTCTCTGGTACACTAATAGCCCTGTCTGTGGTAAGCCGCGATGGACTTAACATCGTACAACTTATAACAGGGATGGGAGGTAGTTAGCAGGGTAGCGACTAATTTGCAATTAGAAGATGAGTTCACCTGTAATTGCTAATAGCCAATTGGAAATCGTTAAAATCGATAGTCAAAGGTCAGAGTCACTTTAATCGATACTGTAACAAAATTTATCACAAATTATTTTTTACCAGAGATGGGCTGCGAGAGCGTCCAGCATTATTTATTTTGTGAGAAATTATAAATTAAAACTGTTTTATTGTTTATTTTTCCTAATGTTTTATTCTCAGGAATATAACAGGTAGGTTCATTATGAAACAAAATACATTTTTAAGTAACCTACTTTTTAAATATTTTCCAGAGCTAAATAAATT